>NW_019384763.1:26869-126580 GCF_000671375.1 Centruroides sculpturatus | reverse complement strand
AAAATGAATTCCGTTTTGTCTAGTTAAAACTTGAATTTACTGCTAGTCAAAAATGAATTTGAGTTAAAACTAGTTTTAACTAGACAAAACGGGTTTTAACAAAGACATTCAGTATAAACTAGTTTCAACTAGTTAAAACGCGTTCTAACTAAAAACGGGTTTTGACTGTAACATATATACTATATTTTAACTGGTCTGTTGCTTTCTATTAGTTTTCATATTTAATTTAAATTTTCCTCATCTGTTCAGTGTCATTGATTCTCTCTATAAGGCCAAGTCATATATGTAATATGGCTACTCTTAGACATGCTGAGTGGATGCTGTTGGAAAATGAAGAGAATCTGCAGATAAGTAAAACTTTACCATTTCTTGGCATGCTATTTTTAAACGTTAGCTCTTGATAAAATGTTGATGCTGTTAGTGCTAAATTTACTTCTGAAGTTTGTGTTTAAGCTCCGATAATTGAATATGCATTAAACATACCGATGTTTATGGGATACATTTTCTTTGAGGAATGTTCTAGTGGGGTTGAGTGGGCCAGGGTAGTTGCATATGTGGATCAGTTCAGTTAACCCCACCTTTGTGCCTCTGCTGCAGCACAAATGGAGTCTTTCAACAAGACATTGGTCTAGCACAGTGATTTCCAAACTTTTTTGAGCCACCACCTCTTGGTTCCATATAGTTATACTCAATGCCCCTAACCCATTTTCCCTTTACGGCTGGATGGCTGAGTGGTCAAGGTGGCAGCCTACTGCTCTGGGGGAGTGGGATCAAATCCGTACGGGTTGAAAAATCCCCAGGAATTTTTTGGGATTTGGTCTGGTCCAGTCAGATATGTTGGCCCCAGCCCCTCAACACCCTGCCACTCCATTGTGGGTCTGGCCAAACCCATAATGGGCTTGCAAAAAGAGGCCCTCTTAGTGCCCATAAGCTGGAAAGAGTTTTAAAGAAAAAAACCATTTTCCCTTGTTGAGAAAGACTTGGAAATATTCTTAGAAAAACTTTTCGATGAAATTCACACTTTATGTCCTTACCATATATTGTTCTCCACATTTGGAAACCATTACCTGCAATGTTTCTTCTTACTCATTTTAAAAGAGAAAAGGTCAAGGTTATCAGTGAAACAACCTTTTCTTTTCCCCAACCTTCCCTATGATCACCATTCAGAACCCTGCCTCCAGTGCCTCCTGCTGCCACTTACTTCTTTTTGCCTCCCTAGATTTACGCACCATCCACTTTGGGAACCACTGATCTAGCACATCAGGACATTAGGAACCACAGTAATTTCTGAAGAGATTTGTCCCTTGCCAAAAGCTGAACCCAGAAAAGGTTAAAGAAACAGAAAGAAGGTTTATGGATATAGCATACTATAATTTGCTATAATACAACCCCATGTAACATTTGTAAAGGTCTTTTGCAGATCTATAGGCCCTATGCTTTTGGTTTTTTAGGGATTGCCCAGAGTTTTCACAGACATTCTGGTGAAGAGACAACTCAAGGAAGCTCCAGCTTGTGCTACAAAGAAAGCTAAGTTTAATGTGCAAATGAAAATAAAGTATAGGAATGCTCAACATTAGGCTTGTTCTAAAATGTGTGAATCAAGTGAAGAGTCAATGAGTAAAACAGATATCCCCTATAAAGATGACTCCTCTTTGAATGTCATCAATGATGATGACAATCATGATGAAGACACAGCAAGCCTGTCCAATAACAAATATAATACGGATGGCTTTATTCTGACAAAGGTTTCTGAAAAAAGTAAGAACAACAGACATTTTATTGCAAGTAATGAAATTTCTTTCTTTCATTGCAACATTTTGTTGCAATGAAAGAAATAACCCAATCTTCAACAGCTGAAAAAATGCTAAATTGAAAAAGTGCTTTTTAGGCTCAATAAAGCCCATAGCTGTGTTCAAGATCATAGTGTTTCCATTACTTACTACTATTAAAAATTTAGATAAATTCAAATTATGTGAATTTTTTAAATGTGGTGGCCACTGATGGATTGGACAGATAGGATATGGCAATTAAATACTCAAATGATCAATCTGCCAATTGAGAATGCCTCCCAGGAGGACTGACTACAGGAACTGGCCTGTATTTAAATGCTTGACATATGAAGAAAATCCAGAAGATTTTCCATAGCCAGCTTGTTGGTGAGGAGCAAACCTGCAACCAACTACTAGTGTTTGGTGGTTTTATCCACTCAGCTACTAGTGGCTGTCTGACCAGCAATGAGGTTCAAGCATTTTGAGATTTATTTATTTCTAACATTTTTATGAAATGATAATTGTCTAAATATTATATATAATATTTTGTTTATATTTATAACCCAATTATACATAATAATTGGGTTAGGATTGTTATAAATATATAAGTATAGTATTGTTATAAGTATAGTAATTATTTGAAAAGATTTCTAATATGAGAAATTTTTCTATATAATATAAAAAAATGTCCAAGTTGCTTCAAATTCAATATTTATTGACTTCTTTGATAGATTTTGGTCATTTACACAAAATTTCTCGATTACATAATGTATGAAAATAGTCTAATGATTTTTATTTCCATTTAACATAATTGGCACACTGCAGTTCCTTTAAGAATATTCGAAGTTAGAAAATAGAAATCATAGATTATTATTATTATTATATATCTATATTGTGTATAAAAAAATTATACGATATCAATTATTTAGCAGAAGAAAGCAATCAATTTGGTAATTAAAAATTAGTGGGACGACAGCTTTTAATAAAAATTATAAATTCATAATTTTTTAAAAATTGTGTCATTAATTTTGTATCACAATGCTTCTCAATTTTTAAATCTGCAACCTCTAGAATCTATGATGGCGTTTTTGTGACTCGTACAATAATTAACAGAATATTGAAAGAAATTATTTGAGAATGTGATTATCATTGAAAAAATCAAATGATATAAAGTATCATTTCACTTATGAGTCTCACGAACGCTCTAGAAAGTTGCAGTTTCAAATTTAAGAAACTGTGTGTGAACATTATTAACAAAACCTGACTAGACAAATTTCAATTAAACGTAACTGTATCACTTTATACAGTAAATATTAAAATATACAGCAAAATGCTGCAGCAATATATAAATAATTTTTTTGTTAAATAATTATATAGAAAGTATAGGAGAAATAATGTATCGAAAACAAAGAATAACTTATGTAAAAATACTCATTTGAATTTTTCATTAACAATTAAAATATATGAAAGTTTTATGATATGCTACACAATGTTGTCCTAAACAACAGTCTTAATGTAATTGTTCCTGAGATTTTTGCCACTTTGAAAAACATTTTAACATTTCAATAGTTGTTAAAAGTAAACAATGTCAATTGGATTTTACAAGAATTAAGAATTTCGATTGCGTGGTATATTATTAAAAGAAATTATATCTGAAAATGTCCAGTGTTACAATATAAATACTATATCTTACTTGCTCCCTAAGATTTTATAAATTTACATTTATACCTGACTGCATGTAAAGAGTACAGAACAGGAATTCCTTATAGGCCTAGAGAGAAGTACTTTCATTTGCAATGTCTCGAGACAGTACGTCATGTTCTATAGATGTTACATTCAGACAAGAATCCTGTGGATCTCTACATGAATTTGAAAACTTCTCATTTATATTTATTATGTATTCATCTCTGTTTTCATTTTCTGGAGTTATTTTATCCCCTCCACTATATTCCAAACTGCTTCCACTGAAGGCACTAGTGACTGTGTTTGAATGTGGAAGAGTTAAAAAAGAAGATTCTGTTGGAGACTCATTTAAAGGTAACCAGGTCGGAGCACCCCGAGTTTCTTCTTCAATCAGCTGAAATTCGGTAGCATTCCTCTTCCCTTTTGATAGCCTGTCTTTACACTTGTGAAATATTATATATCCAACAAGAAATGCCTAATTGAAAGTATATTATATTTAATATATTTTGTAATATAAATTTTTATTTATATTAAAATGTTATTTATTGTTTAAAAAATTATATTATAAAAAATAGATTTAGTCTTAATAATATGCTATTTTTAGATTTTCACACTTTTCTAAATATTTCAATTCAAAACTTTTTCAGTTGTAAGATTTAAAATATTACCAGTACTAATAAAAACTATTTTATAAAATTAAAAGTGTTTAAATACCTCAGTTAAATATGATATAACAAAATGCACCAGAGCAATACCAACTAATTGCAAACGGAATGCCCATGTAGTACCTTCCATTTCCATCTTAAGAAAGAAAAAGAGAGAAAACACAATTAGATTTTATGAATTAAAACTCAAATCATATGAATTAATTTATAATAAACACTTTCCATTTTAATGCTTTAAATTACAAAAATTATTACATAAAACATGAATATACAGAGTGCATAGTAAAGTCCTTATATATCCACATAACTAACAAATTCAGATAGCTACAGTCACAACTGTGATGTATAGGTATAGTAAAGTGATTATGCACCACAAGGAGACTACTTGCAGTGCTCCTAACAGTAAAATTTATAAGTTATTGATCCTATCTGGAAAATGAAACACGATATGGAAAAAAAGTCAAATACAAAGTTGTAGAGCATGCATGACCAATTTAGTAGAAAAGCACACCCCACATACTGAATAGTGTAAACAAAAAGTGTGTGAAATGTCAACATGTACTGTACATCAAGCACAGATAGTAATCTGTATTTCTAATATATTCATTCAAGTGTTCTCTTCATTTCTCATATGTTTATTTACAGTATGTGTATTCATTTTGTGCTGCATTCATTCATTATTGTATGTTGTATGTTGTGCATTGTTCATTTGTCAGTGTATAAGAACTTTACTATGCACCCTATATATCTGATGTCTTCTCCAAGAATAATTAACATGTTATCAAAACTCTCTGTATCTGAATTTTCACTAAAACCCATGTAATGTTAGTACTCATTGTGATATGATGTTTCCTTTATCTGTTTTAGTTTGTTTCAGTGGCATTGCATTTGCATTCTACTGTAGTAAAGTTTACTGATTTTTATTACAAAATTTGCAATCTTAAATAAGAAATTTAATATGTGAGAATTTTCCTTAGATTATTAAAAAATATATACAATAAAGAGATAAAAAGAGTAGATTATTTTAATACAGCAGAGAACATTCTAGAACAACAGGGATTTAACTGCTTGTGCAAGGCTCTGGAGAGTTCTGAATCTTCAATAAAATTTGCATTTAAATATTTTTTTTTCTGAAAGAAAAAATTAATAAATAAACGATGTGAGTCCCAAGCGTGACTCTGACACGAGTTAGAAAATAGGTCAATGTCATTCTGGACAGTTTGACTCTGACACTCGTATACAAATGATTGAAGTCAAACTGAATCGAGAAACTGGAAATTTAATGAAAGAAAAATGTTACATGTAGCAGTTAAAATTAAAATTCCAAAATGTCAGAACAGAAACCATAATGTTCTAAAATATGAGTGCAAGTTTTGAAGTTCCATCAATATCTTTCAGTCAGAATTGAGAGATGGTGTTGAGTTGAACACCAAAGATCGATCTTGTTTCCACCTGAAACAAGGGAGGAGACCAATTGAGAAATGATGAGAGGAAATCGGAACAAATCACAGTAAGAATCCTTTAAATACTCAAAATTTCAAGGGCAAAGTGCAAATTTCTGTCATTTTATCATTTCAAAGTAGCCCATGCACTCCCCCCTCTATTCTCTGTGACAACATCCTTACTGAAGTTCTGTTGTTCCTGTCTGCACTCTGTCATCTCCATTGTCTTCCATCTGCTGGGCTTGCTAGAGACACAGCCAGCAATTCACCAGAACCAGCAAAATCTCTCAAACTTTGTCAAAGTGATACTTGACTATAAGAAAGGGTAAGCTCCCATGTTATATCAAAATAAACAAATTTCAATTGTAAAGGTGCTTGTGTCAGTGTGTCCAACAACCCAGATACCATTCTAAACCCCTTGTACATCTTGACTTGAGTCTAGCTGACTCCTCCTTTCCTGGTTGGCAATTCTTACACTTGAAAGATAGTTTTTAAAAAAGTACTGAAGTTTTTTGAATAAGACATATTTAAAAATTTGTTTAAAGATAAATATCTCCTGAAGATGTCTAAAGGTACTTGGAATTTATCCTGTTAAGATTATAGGTCATTTAGACTTTAGAAAAGCAGATATGGTTTTATTTTCCCAGCTGTTATGTAAATAGCACAAAAAAGTATTGCAATTGTATCAAATTTGACCATGAGGTTTTTGTAAACCTCATTGTTTTGAGACCCCCCTAAACTCAAAAAAGTAACAACAAGAAAAGAGGAAAAATTCCATGGAATATATATATATATATGAATTTTTTTTATACCCACTTTTTCTTTATAAATGTGTGTTTGTATTTTGTTTATTTCTTTAATATCTCAGAATGGGGTAAACACTAAGAAAATGAAATTTGGATTGATAACTTTATATAACAGGGGTGGCCAACCTGCGGCTCGCGAGCCGCATGCGGCTCTTTGAATGATTATTTGTGGCTCTCGATAAATGTACCCGAGTTCCCTTTTCATTTTTGTGTTATTATATTTTAAAAAATTATTATTGTTCGTATGTGTTTCAAAATATCTTTTAAATTACTAACAACAAATATGCAAGATTAAGTGCAACGTTGTAACAAATTTCATTTCCATCCAAGTTAAGAATGATATGACTCATGGAAAATTGCGCGAACGAACATAAACAGTGGCGTAATCGTCCGTTATCGACCGACTGCAGACCGATTTTGAATTTGTAAACTGTCATTGCAATGGACAGCTGACATTGTGCTCTGGAAGAAACAATTTGTATCACTCTTGCTACGGATATAATTTGTAATCTGGAATTTTTTGCATACCTTTTTAATACGTATTTAATTGCGGCTCGCGAAAAATTTCAAATTTTGAAAAATGGCTCGGACTATCAAGAAGCTTGGCCACCCTGGTTAAATAAGGTATAAAGGACATTGATTTGGTGGTTAAAGATTGAGGGGGGGAGATAGAGAGGGGCCATGTGTCACAGTAGAGTCAGACTTATTGAAATTTTACATATTGGTATTCACAATTTAAAGAAAAAAAAATCATTCCTATCCACAAAATTAAGCCTTTTTATAATAATTAATAATAATGTAACTTATATTATTATTATTATCAAAAAGATTAAGAAATTTTTTCAAATCAATCATTTAAACAACAATACTGAAAACTAAATTATTTTAAAGATTTATTTTAACTTTTATTAGTTATTTTTTTCTTATTTTCAAATCAATATTTATGTTTGGAACATTAAAGCTTATTTAAAGAATAAGATATGATTTTTACTCTATCTTAATTTTATATAAATATTATGTAATAATAAATAATAATAAGTAATCAATGAAAAGAGAATCAAGAATATAAATCTTTAAAAACTAGTTTTAAGATTTCTATTCTTTAAAACCAGATTAAAAGAAGAAAGTATAAGTTAAAGATAAACTTGGTTTTAAAGATAAAGAATTTTAATATTATGAAGTTATATAACTTAAAGCATGTATGAATAAATCAAAATTCAAATACTAATGCCAAATATCCAGATTTTTAAAATATATTTTCATTATTAAAAATAGCATAAATATCTGAAAAATCTGGCTATATTTGATATATCATTTAATATATTTAAAAAAAGCACTATTTAAAAAAATATTTTTTTACTTACTTCAAATGAATCAGCTAGCCATTGATGAGGTTTAAGAACAAGATATAAAGTGAAGGCAGTCATAACAATCAATGATATTAAAAAAAATACTAGAAGTAAAGAAATAAAAAGCTGTAAATATAAAAATTTCAAAAATGATTTACAAAATATACATTAACAATATAAGCTCACGGTTAGTAAAAAATGATTTCCGGTAGGGTGCCCCTTTAGAATAAACTATAGCCAGTGTGATATATTGGAAGACAGAAACAGCAAACACAGCATAATTGTCATGGCACTTGTGGTCATCTTCATCCTTTGAAACATGAGGCTTATACCTATTTCATAAACATAATGTTTTCATCAATCTTTAATAAATTAAATTAACCAAAATTATCATGCTTTTTTAGCTTATATTTTATTTTTACCAAGGTTGCTGCCATAGAACCAGAACACCTAATACTTGGGCAATAATAACAAGAACTATCTGTGACAATAAGGATGAAAGTGGAGTGATGCCAATGAGACTGGACGGAGGTGGTCTTTTAACAAGAGAATCATAAGGTTGAGTTCGACCAACTAAAAATTAAAGGTTAAAAAGATCTTAAATTTCTCAAAAATTAAAAAAATATTNAGAGAATCAAGAATATAAATCTTTAAAAACTAGTTTTAAGATTTCTATTCTTTAAAACCAGATTAAAAGAAGAAAGTATAAGTTAAAGATAAACTTGGTTTTAAAGATAAAGAATTTTAATATTATGAAGTTATATAACTTAAAGCATGTATGAATAAATCAAAATTCAAATACTAATGCCAAATATCCAGATTTTTAAAATATATTTTCATTATTAAAAATAGCATAAATATCTGAAAAATCTGGCTATATTTGATATATCATTTAATATATTTAAAAAAAGCACTATTTAAAAAAATATTTTTTTACTTACTTCAAATGAATCAGCTAGCCATTGATGAGGTTTAAGAACAAGATATAAAGTGAAGGCAGTCATAACAATCAATGATATTAAAAAAAATACTAGAAGTAAAGAAATAAAAAGCTGTAAATATAAAAATTTCAAAAATGATTTACAAAATATACATTAACAATATAAGCTCACGGTTAGTAAAAAATGATTTCCGGTAGGGTGCCCCTTTAGAATAAACTATAGCCAGTGTGATATATTGGAAGACAGAAACAGCAAACACAGCATAATTGTCATGGCACTTGTGGTCATCTTCATCCTTTGAAACATGAGGCTTATACCTATTTCATAAACATAATGTTTTCATCAATCTTTAATAAATTAAATTAACCAAAATTATCATGCTTTTTTAGCTTATATTTTATTTTTACCAAGGTTGCTGCCATAGAACCAGAACACCTAATACTTGGGCAATAATAACAAGAACTATCTGTGACAATAAGGATGAAAGTGGAGTGATGCCAATGAGACTGGACGGAGGTGGTCTTTTAACAAGAGAATCATAAGGTTGAGTTCGACCAACTAAAAATTAAAGGTTAAAAAGATCTTAAATTTCTCAAAAATTAAAAAAATATTATATAAACAAAATGTTTAATTTAATTGAAACTTACACAATGCAGCAAATAAAGTAATTAAAAAGAGATCAATATAGAGAAATTCCATATCTGTTAAATTGGAATAGAGCTAAAAAAATATAAAAAAATATTTATGAAATTATTTTTAAACTTAGAATGAAATAAAATATTAATCAAAAACATCAAGTTATTTTTTATATCTATTTGTAATAAATCTTTATTAAATATTACAATTAAATATACTATAATAATATTTATCTTAGTGATTTTTTAGATCACATGTATTGCTTTTTAAGGAGGGAGGTACTGTTTGTCTTAGATGAATATCTTTTAAAATTTGTAAAAACAATAATAATAATTTAAGTTTCCCCACAATAAAGTAATATGTTTTTTATTGCCATTAAATTAGTCATTTAAAATACTGATGACAATGATAATAAACTCTTCAGAAATATTTATAAAATGAAAGAAAAGAAATAAAAGTCAAGAAACTTTTAGAATAAGAATGCTTATTTTTATTATAAAATTCATTTACACAATTACATGAATAGTTAAAAAGTTTAAAATGAAGTACTAAACTTTTTAACTATTAATATTATATAAAAATTAAATATCCTAAAATGTTCAATAAAGTTTTTTGATAAAAACTAAGAACTCTAAATGAAAAAGCTTAATACAGAATTATAATTTAAATACAGGCATACAACAGGTTACATACATAATGCATTCTATCATTTGTAGTTGTATTGTGAATTGCCATCTCCCATACAATTTTTTCATTTAAAGAAAGTTTCACCTCATGGAAACTTTTTGAGCAATGACCAATATGGTTTCATGTCCAAGCATTATGCAGAGGATGCCCTTGTTAAATTGTGTGATACTCTACAGAAAAGGAAGAAGAAATTGATATCTCTGTTAATATTTTTAGATGTCAAAGATGCATTTGACAATATAGTCAAACTTGTATATAATGAAGTTACTAAATCCTGAAAAAAAATTTGCTATAGGGAAATTTTGTTATACAGAAATTATACTTTTTGGTAAATAAAGTATTATTTTAATGTAATTTTTTTAGTTATTTTATGTAATTTAAATTAGTATAAATACAATATAAATGTAATTTTAATTTTAAGTAAGTTTACATTTATATGTTAAAATAGAAGTTATTTTAACTAAATTTTTGTAAAAAATATTTGTCATTTTTTTGTTGCACAGAACAATTAAAAAATGTCCTCTCTTCATAATTTGCACACTTATTAAATGCATCAATACTGCTTCATCTACATCAATGTAAACATTGGTTCTAGCATGTTTTGCTTTAGGTCAGTACATCATTGGCTAATTTCAAAATTAATTCATGATTTCTTATTATGGTTGATAAACTATTCACAGGAATTCCAAACTTTGCTGCAATGTCTTTCTTTTTTTGGGCCTTTATTACAACACATTAATTGTTTTAGTAATGCTTAAACACTATATTAACAGTTCTTCAAATTCCAACTAGATGACTTATTAAATAAAATAAAATCTCACTAACCACAAAAATTAGTCCACCGGTTATCAAAATGATCACTTTTCTAATATTTTTGACATTCGTTAATTGTAAATCATTTAGGTCCAAATGCTCCTGGTGACAGATAATCTCCCTCTCTCTTCTTTACAACTGGTAACCAGTGGGAGAGGGCAGATTATGTAGTGATTTTAAAAGCTAATGACCAGTATTTCTCACACCTGGTCCAAAGTTTACAAATGGTTTAAAGGGTTTATAGCTTGATATCTGAAACTGAACCTAAATTCAAACTCAACCCAAATGGAGAAATCTACTTTAATAATCAATAGAATTGATAGTCCTTATAAATTAAAAAAAAATTTGTTATATATAAATTTAACTTTATTTAAAAACAATTTTACACATATTTTTGACCGAAAGAGCAATGTATAATGCAAAATTTTGTTATAGAGAGAAATTTGCAATATAGAAGTTCCTAATATGGAAGTCGGACTGTATGTAGTGGCCCTCAATTTTAAAACTTATCAAAGATACCATGGTACCATAAAATATTTTCTAAAGGATCTCTTAAAAGACAGAAAAGTTGAACTTAAATTGGCTTCATTAAAAAAACCTTCTCCTTAAATAAAGGCTGTCTTCAAGATTCAAGTAACTTATCAGATTGTTTCTGTTTGTTGGTTATAAAATCAGCTATATCATTAAAAAATAATTAATTATTGACAATTTTTCTTAAAACCAAGACATTTTTGGTCTTTGCCTAGACACCCAGACACATGATGCAAAAACTTGACAGGTGGCAACATTTGAAATGGATGAAGTGTCATATTGATGGGAATAATAAAATGCATTATAGGATAGAAATATATGATGGTTGTATCAGCAGTTTGTTTAATCATGAGATGATCATAATCTGGAGAGAGTATGCCTGTAGAATCAAATATTATTTGACTCCTTAATCCATGAGGATATCTTATAAATTTTTAATTAAATACTTTCTTTTTTAATTTATTTAATGTGCAAAAATTACTTATAAAACATTTAGTTTTATTATAGAATTAAACTAGAAAGATTTTTTTAGCACTTAAAACAGAATTGTTTCCATTTAGAATAAATAAATCAGATAACAAGATAAAATTTCAGTTTTTACCGTATAAAGAATCAACACTGAAATAAATTGAATAAGACTGTATAATGCCATGTATTTCAGTACTCCAAATGAAGTAACTAAAGCTGCTCGTCCTTCCCTATGAAAATTAATTTATGTTTTATTATATTTAGATATATTAGAAATAAATTTAATAAAACTGAAAAATAAAACCATAGCATTTTATTTACCTTATTAATGTTGGAACACAAGAAATATTTGGTGTTTTTGAAGTAAATGGTGAAGCAACTGAAGCCTCGGCCTCAGAGAGTGAAATTCCAGCATGAGCTGCTTTTAATGCCTGTTAAAAATCATTTACATTAGTAAATTAATATCTTTAATTTGGATTTTAATTAAAATAATTTTTTTATTTAATTTCTTTAATTTAATTTTAAAAATATAATCTTGGAACTTACTCCACAGTCATTAGCTCCATCTCCACACATTCCCACATAATATCTATAATTTAAGAGATTTTTTGATTACATTTTAAAAATCTTTCTTGCCTCTTTAAATCAGTATTTAATTGTAAATAGAATCAAAATTTATAAATGTTCTTTATATTTCTGATAAATTTATGTTTGTGTGTTCAAAAGAAACTTATTTCTAAAATAAAAGATTATTGAACAATTCTTCTTTGGCCTTAGTCCCATTTAGCAGCAGGGTTGGCACATCTGGATTTTATTTTGAATCTCCATTTGGCCCGATCACGGGCCTGGTCTGGGTGTACACGCTACATCATGACAGCTGGTGTCCAGCCAATGCTGCCTTGGGTGGCCCCTTGGGCAAGACCCAGGTACCTCCAAATTTAGGCCCATGTAAATGATGGAGTCGGCATCAGCACGGAGCACATGGCCATAAAGACGCAGGCGCTACTCACGCGCTTTCTCGTTGATCTCAGCAATGCCACACCAGGTTCTGATGTCTACGTTGTGTACTTGATTAAGTCTGGTAAGGCCACTCATCCAACGCGACATCCTAGTCTCCATAGTAGCAAGTCGTCGGTCGACGACCTTCGTAGTTGGCCTGCACCCGGCTCCATACAGTGCGACAGGCTGGATGATGGTTCAATAAATCTTTGACTTAAGTTGGTCCTTGATGCATCGGTCGCACAGCACACTTGTTATTGAGTGCCACTTCACCCAGGCGGCATTGACGCTTGCAACTGCCTCATGGTACAAGTCTCCATCGGCAGAGATCACAGACCCAAGATATTTAAACAGCTCAGCTCGGGGAAGGCTGATGCCATCAACAACTATTGTGCCTTCCTCAGTCAGATCTGCCGTTAAGTACTCAGTCTTCTTCAGGTTCAGTTGGAGGCCATGTTGTGCAAGGCGACTACACCATACCTGGACAAGCTGCTGCAGGTCGATCTTGTCAGTGGAGGCAAGGAGCACATCGTCAGCATACAGTAATGTATATGGTACATTTCGCTGGATGTCACGTGTGATGGCATCCATGACAACAATAAAGAGAAGTGGGGAGAGAGTGGAGCCCCGGTGAACACCGACGGAGACGCAGAATGGTTTTGAGGTCCCAGTGATGCCATGGACATGGCTCATTGGATTGCAGTAGAGCAATTGTACCCAACTGATATGTTCCTCAGGAATGTGATGCTGGCGAAGAGCGGCCCAGATAAGCTCACGTGGCACACGGTCGAATGCCTTCTCAAGATCAAGAAAGGCAATGTGCAGCGGGATCCTCTTCTCATAATGCCTTTCAACGAGGAGTCAAGCAGCGAGGACAGCATCTATCGTGCCACATCCCTTGACGAAGCCAGCCTGGTTTACAGTGAGTTTGATGAGGTTGCGGATTCGGCGGTCTAAGACAAGCTCAAACAACTTCATAGTGTGTGAATTATTGAACAATTCCTGAATTTAAATTAATTATATAATAACAAACTAATATTTCTATAACTGAATAGGAAAATGTATACTAAAAATAATTTAGCTTTTTTAAAAGCAGGTTTGTAAATACCATAATTCCATATAGGTACTCTGCATCAGGGTATTCTGGAGTAAACATTGGTGCATAATACTATGAAAAAAATTGCTAAAATTGAAATAGAATCTTTATGTAACGTGCACCAGTATATAAACCTCACTGCTGAAGTGACTGTTAAAAACATGAATTATATCAGTATATTTATTTATAAGATTTTGTCTCAAATATTCTTTCATTTGTGTTAGTAATTCATTACAGATGTAATTATAAAATTAATGAGAAAGGAAAAAACTGGAATATTTAAGAAAAAACTATTTAAACTATATGTGTTGAAAATACAAATAATGATTAAATACCCAAATCTTTTTATTATTTCACTTCATTTCTACTAGTCTTTGAAAATATTTCAGGAACACTTTTTTAAAGTTTAATTTCATGAAGCTAAATAATAGATTTAATAAGAAGAAAACTTACCCTAACTCTTGTAATAATTCAATAAGCTGTTGTTTTTGTTCAGGTGCCATTCTCGAGAACACTGTGCCATTTACAGCTACCTAAGTTCAACAAATAATTTTCATAATATTTTAATCTGATATTATGTAAAAGATTTAATATACATCAAGTCTAAAAAAAACACTCTCTCTCTATTGTAGTTTTTAAATTTTAATTTAGAGTGTATATTATAATAAAAGAATAATAAAAATGTACAAATTACTTTCTTAAGAAGATGGCTATGATGTTTTCTTAAAGCTGAAAATGTCTTTCCAGTAATTGCAATATGTAATTTTTCAGATTTTTCTACAATAACATTTACTGAATCCTTAAAAGAAATTCAGATATAAATATTTATAAACATAATAGTAATAGCTTTTAAAAAAATTATACAAAATTATTGTATACCTTGTGAATGGTTTTATCCTCATCCAATTTTTTGTTTTGCATATCTGCATAATGCCATGATAAAGATGGAAGACCTGTATCTTCATCTTCTGTAGCTGATAACACAATTACTTGGTGCTGATAATCAATCATGCCACAGTCTCTAGCTACACTCAATGCTGTCAACATATTATCACCTAAAACATAATTAAAATTATTATTACTATTATTATTTACTGACATTTACATTTATTAAANATCTTTATGCATTTAAAACTATTCTTACAATCCACTGAATTTTTAAATAATTAAAATTATTATTACTATTATTATTTACTGACATTTACATTTATTAAAAGAAACATGAGTGTTTTTGTACCAAATGTAAGCATTTTGGTACATTAACACTTATACAGTGGAGCATTGATTGTCTGAAACAATTGAGGCAGGAAAATTTTTGATAACAATTTTTTTTAGATAACTGATCACACTTATTAAGGAAAGAATAAAAAGATAAATACGTTAAATAAACAATGAATATTAATATTAATTCTAGAATAAGGTATAGAAATTTAATGCATTATAAACCTTGACTTATTAATCATGCTTTTCTTTTAATACTGTAATAGATAACTAGTGTTGTTAACAAGCTAGCTCAATATCAGCCCTACAAAAGGTCACTGACAATTATTAAATAAAAATTCATAATTTCTGAAATTAGTACTCTCTGAAGTAAGGTTTGGATAATTGATTTTTCAGATAATTGATGTTCTACTTTATTGATAGGAATCATTTTATATGATTTACCAACAAATTATATGTTATATATATCCAAAATATTTTAATAATAAATATTTAATGTAAAACTTAATAAAATAAAATCTTCAATTTAATAAAAAAGAAACTAAGCAAATTTTAAGAATCTGAGATTTACAAATAATATTCTAGTTTATTATATGGAAAATTTTAAATATTTTCCTGTAAGTATATTAAGAATCTAATGTTTATAAAGAAATATTATTTACCTGTTACCATAATTAATCTAATGTCAGCAGCTTTTAATGTTGAAAGAACAGGTATTGTTTCTGGTTTTAACCTATTTTCCATAATTAGAAGACCCAAAAATGTTAAATTACATTCTAATTCTTCTCTTGAAATCCTTTGTGCTTTAGCATATGTTAATTTACCAAGAGGACGATAAGCAAGTGCCAACACTCGATATCCTTGTTGTGTATATTGCATCAATGTTTCACTAAAATCACATGGAACTGAAATATAAATATATTTAAAAAAATTAAAAATTGAAGTATTTTAAAATGATTTGACTTTTATATTAAATAAAACTTTACCAGTGTTAACATTACAGAGAGATGTTATTGTCTCTGGAGCACCTTTACAATAAATTTCAAACTGCTGAGCTCCCAAGACTCTAGTTATTACACTCATTCTCTGCAAACTGGATGAAAATGGATACTGACGAACAATTCCAACTTCAAATGGTGGCTAAAAATAATATTTTAGAGTAAAAATTATGTTAAAAATTCTTATTTTTTTTCTATGAAATAGTCATGATTTACATTATCAGTCAGCATGTAATTAAATGTTGATTACAGGTGGTTTGAAGTCATTGGTGACGTCACATTTGTAAAATGTAATTTTTAATACATGGAATCTAAGTACAGTAGAACCTCCATTATCCGGACCTCCATTATCCGGATTTTCGATTATCCGGATTGTTCAAAATAAACAAAAATTTTACGAATTTGCTGATTTGCAATTGGCGAATTACGACAGTTTATGTACGTGATGGAAAGCATAACTTTTTTGTTTCAACAACGCCTCATCCAGCACAGTGGTCGTAAACTCTTAAATATATTTTACGTAGTAATAAAAATATAATTTGACATACGTATTTATAAATAATTTATATTCAAATTATATCATTTCTATGACCAAGGGCGGCGTAAGGCATGGATGACGTGGGCCACCGCCTATGCCTCGCGGTTCGAAGGGCCTCGCGCCTCGAAGGTTTACGCATTACTTAAAAGCCGCGAACGCGACGAAAAAATTTTACTCGTCATAAAATGATAAATTGTTTGTCAAATTTTTATTCATAAAAATGCAGTATCAACTGCATTTTATTTTATAAAATCCGTCTTCTTGCGCCACCAGAGGGCCTTTTAAACAATAGGTAGTCTGTTAGCGTTGGTCAGTAGTAGTCCAAATGCAATACGAATGTTTCTTTTTTGAAAATTTGATCACGATTTAAATACAGTATTTAGTTTTAATATTACCGATATGTCATCGAAAAGAAAACGTGTTATATTATCATTAAAAGACAAATTAAAGTATTTGTTTCGATTATCCGGATTTTTCCTTATCCGGACTACCTTCATCCCCAATTAGTCCGGATAATCGAGGTTCTACTGTACATCTCTATCACTATTTCTCCCTACTTAAATCTTTACAAATAATTACATTAAAGTTATTAATTAGAAAAAATAAATACAAGGATATGTTTTGGATAAGTTCACATTGTACTTTTGAAAATTTTTTTTGAACAATGTGTTTTTAATGTACAGGTACAGTACATACATAAAAACTATCAATGAATGTGATTAAATTTTTAATGATTTTACAAATTATGTAAATACTTACCTCCCTTTCAATAATTTTATCACAGTTAGCATCATGTTTTGGACGGACAATGGTTGGTATAATCACATCAAATTTAGTTGTGTCATCTATTTCTGGTTCTTCCAAAATCTATTTTTATGAAATACAAATAACTGTGTATTAATTTAAAATTTGAATAACGAAATAATGCATGAATAATGCAAATTGAATAATTTGCAATTATTTTATTATTTGTTTAACTGCACAACACCACAATGTAAATAAAACTTACAACTCACCAACCAATTAACTAGTGTGAATAACGTTTAAGTGACGAACGTTTTCATTACCCCTTCTGGGCAATTCTTATTTCAACTAAGCTGGCCATTGACATTCAAAAATAAATCGAATAGTAAGGATTTTGAATATGGCATGTACATGCATTCTCCATAAGATGTTTAAAAAAACGTCAAACGTTAAAAGGTTCAACCTTTTTTTTTTTTTTTAAACATCTTACTGAGAATGCATGTACCTGCCATATTTGAAATCCATACCATTTGATTTATTTTCGAATGTCAACGGCCAGCTTAGTTGAAATAAGAATTGACCTGAAGAATTGCTTAGAAGGGGTAACGAAAACATTCATCATTTAAACGTTATTCACATTGGTTAACGAGTCATAAATTTTTTATTTTATCGTTATTTCAAATTTGTACAAATAACACAAATTTGAAACAATGAATTTGAATAATGCAAAATTCTTACCCATTCTGTGGCTTCAAACATTTTAAGATCTAAAGGATCACCACTAAGTTGATTATCAATAATTGTCAAAGAATGACATGTTGTCATTCCTATCAGAAAGGGAGAGTTTCGAAGCATAGAGATATTTTTCACGGGTTCAGAAAATCTAAATTCAAAAAAAAATTTTTTAAGTATACGATCTTTATTTTGATAAATTTTAAAAATATCTGTATATTTATTTACTTATTTGAATCTGCTGGTACAACACCCCAAAGATCGAGTCCTTCTTCAGTTAAAGTTCCCGTCTTATCAAAGCAAACGCAATTTATACAACCGCTGATATTAATACAACGTGGAGAAATACAATAAATTTGACGTTTTTTCAATCGTTGTTGAGCAAACACAATTCCTATTGTCATGGCAGCTGGTAGTGCAGGAGGTATAATTATTGTTATTAAATCTAAAGCTCTCAATGCAATATCACCAGCAGGTACTCCTCTTTGGGCCTAAATAATATAAATATTGTTCCAATTTAAATGTAATAATCATAAATTAATCTTTTAGGCATTGTTTTAAAATTAAATTCATAAATTAATTTCTTAAAGCTTGTTACTGAATATACTAAAAAGCCAATTGAAAATTCTTAAACTTATTCTGACAAATTACACCATTAATTATCTAGAGTTCCTCAAACTCAAAAAAAAAAAAAATTTACAAGAAATCTATTAGTGTAACAGGAATATAATTAAATATCTCATTACAAAACACTTTAAATAATGAAAATTTAATTTAATTCTGGAAGAGAAAGACTTTGAAATAGCAACAAGAAAGAAGTCTACAAGTATTTATGATTCTAATAAGCCAAACCTCAAGAACATACAAACTAAAAAGTATAACAGGTTAAACTTGGTACTAACAGTACAGATGAATGCAAAACATTAAATGTGCAGATATCAAATAAGTTTCATTTGACATTTACATCACAACCATAATAATAATAATAAGTATGTTAATATTTTCCTACAGTATCAATTATTACAATTTGTTTTAATTACAAATATTAATCTCCAATCAATTATCAATGTCATATTTTAGTCATATGATATGTAGCATTAGAGTTTCTTTCATACAATACACTATTAAATTTTATGAAATGATTGAAGATTAAATTAAAAGTGAAATAATAAACTATTTTAAGCAGTTGTATTCTCAAAATTATTTAAAAAATTTTATCAAATATTTGAAAAATTCTGTTCATAAAGAATACAAATAATCTTTATAACTTTGCTTTATAATAATGAAACATTTTAAATGAAATAAAAATAAATTATTTAGAATCCTAATGAAAAGTACCATATATCTGTGCAGATAAGATAACTTTCAGATAAGACAAGGTATAAATTTTCGTCAAAGTTTTATAATTTTAGCATATATCTGTCCTATAAGACGACCCCCAAATCATCAATGGCCTATGAATTTAGTTTAGATCAGCAATCATCATCTGGATAATAATACTGTATAGCATATACAGAATTATGTCCTATTTGTAATTTTTCAAATGAACAAATTTTATTTTCTTGCATCTGGCAGCACTGTAAACATTTGCACTGATTCAGGCATTTAGGTAATGACCTTGACTATTCACAAAAACGTTGTATGGGCTATTCTATTTTGTGAACATACCCTACTCTCTACTAGTAAATAATTATGGTTTGTCCATTTTTTTATAATGATTTTAATTTATATAAATTTCAATCTAATTTTTTTTTTGTAACTGTCCTATAAGATGACCCTGGATTTTGGAGTCTTTTTTTTATGATTCAACTATTGTCTTATCTGCACAGATATACAGTAAATTCTTTTTGTAAAATATTCATAAAATATAACTGAAAATAAATAAAAAACTTTTTTCCTTTTTAGATAAAATTTTTCTTCCTCACCTTAAGTACAACAGTGTATACAAATCCAATAATTGCAAATCCTGCTAAGCAACAAATAAATTTATGAACATGTCGATTAAATTTAAAATCAACAGGTTTTGGAAACATGATAGAGCGAACTAATTCTCCTTTTGCTGTTAAGAATCCTATTAAATAAAAATTTATTATTAATAATTTTCAACTATAGTTTATAAATTTCCATAAATATAAAATAAATAATTACATGTTACAAAATATTTATAAACAATTTTAACAACAGTGTAGCTTTCATTTTTTATTTCATGATAAAAGTACATAAATTTATTGGGGAATCAAATTATTTAAAGGCATAAAAACTGTAAATAGTTATAACAGGTAAGAAAATATAAATATAGTGTATTATTAATTAATTAATACAAAAGGCATCAACTATTTACATTTATATTTTTATTGCTTTTGTAAAAAGTGATGTAATTTCTCTTTGACATATTAAGATAAAATGAAAAAATTTATTGTATCTGTTTCCATCTTTCTAACAATTTTTCATATTATTTCTATGATGTCTTTTGATTATTACATCATATTAATTTAATATGTAAATAACCTGTTTTTGAAATTTGTTAATTATATGTATTTAAGCAAACAAACATAAATAATACAACATAATTTTGAAAAAATTATTTAAAATAAACTTTCCTAAAAACTTTTTGTAAGATACTATATATTCTTATCATCCAATTTTTTGTTTTNAAATAGACAGAGACAGTTAATAAAGATGAAAATATAGCAAATTCCTTTCCAATTTAAAAATATAAAATAATATTAATAATAATAAATATTAGTTTTTATTTATTTTAATTTTTACCTGTTCTTATTACAACTGCTTTCACTTTTTCACTTCCATAGTATCGTGTTTGTATAACTTTGGTCCCACAGAATAATGTATGGCGAGCATGTTCTTTAGGATGGAAAGATTTATCTTGATAAACTTTACCAATGCCAGGATTTGGAAGGGGAGTTTTAGTAACTGGAACACTCTCACCTTAAATTTAAAAAAATGGTTATGATTCAAACATTATAAGAATGTAATATCTAAAAAGCATAAATAGAACAAAGAAAAAATCTTATATTAAACTGAATTACAGTATATGAGCTGTTTATTTTAAAAGTGGCCTAAGTCTAGTTACCTTTAAATTGGGATATTTAAGGGTTTGCATTTTAATTAATTTTAAAATATTGGTAAATAATAAAATGGTAATATAATGTTTTTGTGTTTCTAAAAGTGTTTAATTTACTTAACCAATCACTATAATAAACATTATTTAAAAAATAACATGTTTTTGTCAGCCATAAATAAACTTAAGCCACTTTCAAAATTATGAAATAATTTTTTCAATTTTTGAAAAAGCTTAAGTCCCTTAAAAAAAAAGTATCAATATACAGTGGTGCCTCGTATAACGTACTTAATTCGTTCCAGGTGCACGTCCGTTAAGTGAATAGTCCGTTATACGAAACGCATTTTTCCATAGAAATACATGTTAAAACATATAATTCGTTCTGCAGCATAAAATAACTGTACTGTACCATAAAAAAATGAAAATGGAGCAGTCACCAATTATGCCGGATAGTCAGATGTTGTGAGGAGGAGGTGAAGGAACACTTTCTTCACACATTCATACAGATCAGACTTTTTACACATTGCAGCGGGTCTTTTTTTTTTATTGTTTTTTAATTGGATTCAGATTCAGGAGAGACTACCGGAGCTTGCAGGGTCAACTCCTCTTGTTCCACATCCTTTGTTTTTTGACAGCTGGCTTCTTGAAAAACATGTCCAAGGTGGTCTGTTTCTCTCTCTTCTTCAACACCTGTCGGAAATGACAGGCAAGGGTGTCATTGTAGAGATCATTGATACTGTTTGCCTCAGCTCTGTTTGGATAATGAGTGTTGGTAAACTCCTGAACCTCTCCCCATTCGACAAGGAAGTTTTTGTCAACTTTCACTCCTGATGATTTCTTGCATTGTTTCAATTGAAATCACTTTTCTGCTTTTTTTAGAAGCCATGATTGCACAACACTTGAATAAATGTAAATACCCTGCACTGTGTTGATGTACCTAATAAACAAAGCAGCAAGCCTAATCCCAACGCTCTGTACTTCAGATATACTGATAATATATTCTAATAATACTAATATATCATAAAAATAGCAGATTGTCATTGACAATGGCAAAAGAGTGGAAACATCATTCGCACTTGTTCGTAGAAAGTCCATTGGTCGCCTCACGTAACTGCCGAACGGAAAGACCGTTGTCCGCAGCCAGTCCGTTGCTCGAGTCACGTAACGGTCAAACAGAAAGTCCGTTATTCACAGCGTCCGTTATACGAGGCACCACTGTAATACCCTTAAAATAAATAAAGCAATACAATATATTGTGTTATAAAGCTTTCACTTTTTCAACACATTTTTATGACTTTGTAATAATCCTGGGGGACAAAAGATAAATTATTTTTTCTTAATGCCATTTCTACAACTCTGAAACCTTTATCACTCAGTAGAAATGAATGCCCTGATAACAGGAACTTATGATCAATGGCATCTGTATTATGTTTGACAGACTGGACAACTTTTAACAATGTTAAGGCTAATTTTATATTTCTACTTTGTCCTGTACACATATCACTGTAAGCTATAATATGTTTTCATTTCTAAGATTTCTTAGATGTTTTAGAATACATGATGCTACTTCCTGTGCAACTCTGGATGCAACAGTTTTATCTCAGAGATACATGTAAACATTATTATTATGGAAATTATGAAAACTCAGATTTAAAACATACATACTACACTTGTAATAGGCAACTGAATTAGTAAACTTTAGATAAGGCAGTGTTTTTGCAAGTCAAAAGAAAAAGTGAAATAGTTTCCTATTTATTAAGAGAACCAAGAAGTATTTTTTATTTTTATCTGTTACTTGTCCATTATTATTATATTCTTTATAAATGTTTTATTTAATAATATTGTTAATATGTAATTACAAAAAATAATCTCTTTAATAAATTCTTAAATATAAAATTCATAAAATAGCTTCTTCAGTAGATCACTCAATCATCTGCATGAAACTTTGTGCAGATTAATTGAGTCATCAACCTGATGGTCATTATTTTATTTATTTAGCATAGCATTTATTTAGCGTTTTACCCATGATGTAAGATGAAGGTCATTAAAATATAACCAAAAACATCTGTTTTTCTGATTAATAAACTGTTTTTCTTTTAATTATTGCTGCAAATGATTGAGTAATCCTAAGTTAACATAACTTAGGATTACTCAATCATTTGCAGCAATAATTCTAACACACATTTCTTTAAAACTCTATAAAAAAAATCTTTAAATTAGGTTTAAAAAATTCAGATAAGTAAACTCTTGAATTAGTAACTATTTTAATTTATAATAAATATAGCCTTAAAAATTTAACGTAAAAATCCCCCTAAAAAGTTACTTTTGTATAATTTCTTTAAGATTATATTACTCAGAATCATATGTAGAGTGCATCAGAAAATTTTTTAGTTTCTTTTGTTGATGCAATATTGTTTGACATCTGATTCTAAAGTTAGCGATGAAAAATTACAAACATCACAAAAAACTTTTCAAAACAAATATAAAAATTATTACCAGTCAGCATGCTTTCATTAACAATGCAATTTCCACTGATCAACACAGCATCACATTGCATAATGCAACCTCTCTTTGGTATTACAATTACATCACCAGGAACAAGATGTTCTGAAGGTATAGTCTCATATTCTAAATATAATATAAAAACACTATTTAATAATTTTTAAAATAAATATAATCAATTTGCAAAAATCATATATTTAAACTATGTAATTTAAAGAATTGTTTCATGCCAACATTACATTCCAGAAATTAAAATATTGGTTTCTTAAACATTTTCAAATCATTTCTGATTAATTATTGTGCTAAAAAAAACTATTGAACATTATATATATAAAAAGATCAACTTCAAAATGGAAAATTTCAAATGTTTATAAATATATTTTTAGTGAAGAGTTAAGCTGCATTTCCACTTATGAAATGTATGAGGAAATAACTTCACAACAAATGAGAATTGGAAAGTAATACTAATAAAAACCACATTCAACTAGAGCATTTTTTTATTTCCAATACTGTTTAATGATAATAAAATGTTTAAAGACAAATGTTTTTGATCTAGTTGAGATCTTCCTCAGGTCTACATGACATGGAATGCATTTTGAATGTTAACATATTTTGAAAAAAATGAAACTTTTTGAATAATTAAATACAAAAATTGTGCAATACCAACATAACTACAAGAAAAGTACCTGAAAAAGCATTAAAAAATATTAAAAAACTGATGTATTCAGTATATGATCATGATGACACATCACGTTATGTGTTTGCATCATTGTTGTTCTCATGTACACATAGTGTTTTTCCAAGCATATGACAAGCATTGATCCTCTTTAAAGTTGATACAATGGCCCTTGTTCTCTGATTTAAAAATTTCTATGGCCTCCAGGATTTTTATGTACTCAGGATGCCTAAATGTTTTGATTATAGTTGCCTCATTGAGTAGAGCATGCACATCATTATCAGACGCATAAGTGGTCAGGGTGCTGTTTTTTTTTTATTTATATCAATATTTGTGTTCTGCTATTCTAATTTTGAGCAAGCAAGCATAAGGTTAAGTCTATATATTCCAGATTGTTGCCAAATCTATCATCTCTCACAGGAATTTTGTAAACTCCTGAAATTCTGAGAAAGTTGTTATGATCCTTCCCATTTTTAAGGATATTAAAGTTATGTCTGAATGCTAATTGTATACCCCTGTGTTTTTTACAATTAGGGTATACAATTAACATTCAGACATAACCATACCATCTTTAATATCCTTAAAAACAGGAAGGATCATAACAACTTGCTCAGATTTCCAGGAGTACAAAGTTCCCATGAGAGACAATAGATTTGGTAACAATTTGGAATATATAGACTTAACCTCACACTCGCTCAAAGTTAGAATAGTGGAATACAAGTATTGATATATCAATAAATAAAAAGAAAAACAGTACCGCCCTGACTACTTACACATCTGATAATGATGTGTACACCCTACTCGATGAAGTAACTATAATCAAAACATCTAGGCATCCTAAGTACATAAAAACCCTAGATGCCATAGAAATTTTTAAATCAGAGAACAAGAGCCATTGTATCAATTTTTAATGCTTACTTTTTGCTTTTTCTGGTACTTTTCCTGTAGTTATGTTGGTATTGCACAATTTTTTGTATTTATTCAAAAAGTTTTGTTTTTTTTCAAAGTACATTAACATTCCAAAATGCATTCTATTTCACAGAGACCTGAGGAAGATCTTGACTAGATTGAAAATGTTTCTCCACCTTCCAAATGCCTATAGTAATTCTGAATGTCTCATTCAAAAGATAATTGTTTTTTTAGGTGTCATGCAAAATTTTAATTTTTCTATAAAGGGTTGCTGAAATATGGACAATTGAAAAGTACAAAAATCACAAAAAAGCTGTATTATTTTCTTCTTTTTCTTCAACTAGCACTGCAGAGTCTCCTAGAGAAAACTACTGAGTGTAAAAAGTTCAAATTTTAAACTTAAACCTCACTCACTCACGAAATTTCCAAGTCAATAGTCATTCATGTGGGTTCCCCATAAAGCTATTTTAATTTTATAGCTTAATTTTATGCTTGTATGAATGAAACTGCATTGAAATGACCAATTTTTATTCAAAATGTCATCTAAGATAACAAAAGCTCAAATTTATGCAAATTAAAATTTTTTATACCAACTTTACTAAATGGCATATAGAAATCATTTGATTAGTGGCCATTGCTGAGTGCTGACCAAACTGTACGTCATTGTTTTGATTAATGATTACATTGAATGATTAATCAAAAAAGAATTCATATCCAAACAAAAACATTTGAAATGTAAAAAAATTGCTCCAAGTAAAAAATTATAACAATTTAGATAACAGTGAAATTTTTTTCTTAGTTTTTCTATGATAAAGATAAGTTTGCACTTCAAAGCAAAATGTAGGAAATGATAATAAAAGGTTTTTTTTTTTTNAAAGAAAACTTTCTTCCTGTTATAAGTCAATCAAATTACAATGATAGTTTTTTTAAAAATTTTGCTGGATGTAAAAATTTTTTGAATTTTAAAAAATTTTAAAAAATAGAACTTATGTAATAATTCGCCTCCAGAGGGAGAATAAGGACAATTTACATTTAACAGCGCATTTCCTAAGTAAATATAAGGGTCCGAAACTCCCGAAAGGAAGAAGGATGAAAACCCAAAGACGTCGAAAGATCACCAGTTCCAACTTTTTACAAGTTTTAATACTTTAATTGGACTATTTCTGTGTTTTAAAGGACTGTATATAGACGACCGTGTAGCCTAAAAAGGAAGGTCCAGTTGCTGAAGTTTATCCTGGAATTTTAACGGAAATAAAAGGTGATCGACCAAAGTTTTTAAAAAATTTTTGGAAATGACCGTCTTTTTATTTATTTAAAAAGATAATAAAAGTCTTGTGGGTCCATTTTAAAGTGTCAAGCTTATCATTACCAAAGAGAAACTCTCAAATAAAAATATTTGACTGTTATCTATCTAAAATTTCATTATTTTTTTACTTGACAGAATTTTTTTTACATCTTAGATATTTTTGTTTGAATTTTCTATTTCCATTTTCCATCACAATTTTTCTGTAAGTGGGACCTAGGGTTTATAGATAATCTGAAGCCATTTCATAAATAATTTAATGCTTAGAATATAATGTTGATTTTGAATTTTCAAAAAAATGGCACATTACATTAAAAAATGAACAAAAGTTATTTTGAAAATATGAAAAATATCTAATTTATAAGCTTATAAAATAATATATTCAGGAAATATCAAAATATTTTTGATCTTCTCTTAATCCATAAAGAACATAAAAAGTATACACAATTTGAAAAAAGATTAAAAACATTTTGTAAATATTTTTAAGATCCATTGTCAGTTGTTGCATTTAATTTACTGTAAGTTTTCTAAAAAAATCATTTTAACTAACTTATTTTTGAATAGTATAAAATAGAATTCATAAAGAGAATATCTTAAAACTTTTCAGTCTCCAGACTGACTTGATTCTTTATGATTTTCTACTTAAAATTTCTATGACTTTCAATACTTATATATAACATTTATAGGAAGAAGAATGCATTTTTGTATCATCAAAAGTTAAAAACACTAAGTTCAATTTTTAATTGTTTGATCATAACTAGAAATTATTAAAAAGAAATTAATATCTCTTAAAGGAATTAAAATTTCAAACACATTTTTATTAAATGAATATTTTTGAATTAGATTTTCAGACAGTGAATATTTAATATTGTAATCTATAATGAAATCTGAATTCAGATATGTTGAAATATAGAATTCAATTTCATTAGTTTACCTTCTTTTCCTCTCCAAACATTAACAACATCTGTAGCGTGAACAGTATCTCGTAAAGTCCTCTGATTCTGAAAAATATTTTAAACATTTCAACATTGATTAAAAATTTGTAATGCACATATTGTGTACAGAAATGATATATGTTATAATTCTATTCTCAACTTATTTTAAAAACCTCTAAAACAGCTAATTAAATATAATTTATTATTTCTGAATAGTAACTTTAAACTTTACAAAAATGTTCAATTTATAATATTATTAGTAAGTACTTTAGTACAAAAAGTAATAAAACAAAACAAATAAAATATATGCAGTTTATGAAAAATTAATAATTGGCTGAGGAGAAATAATGAAATCTCTCCCTGGCCAATTAAAGCATTTTTTTGACTTATCAACAGAATTCAAACACTCAATGTTTTAAGTGGTTTTTGAGAATGCTGAGTTTAAATATTTGGTCCATTGGCAGATTACCATTTGATATTTGGCTGTGAATGGTACAGTTTAAGAAATTGTACCATTCACAGCCGAATATCATTAGCAAAAACATATGATATCTTAAATTTTTTAAGATATATTTTTAATTGATGTCTACTTGACCAATGAAATTTTGCCATATCATACCATCCAAGTATTGCAATAAACTTGACAATGGTAGAATAAATTAACCAAACTCTCTACATAGTTTTCGTTTTAATGTTTCATATATTATAGTATTTTATTTATATAACTACAAAGGTTATCTTATGTAAGGGTTTATCACACCAAGTGACTGGTCAATTTAACACAGTTTAAAAATTCTTTATTTCTCTACTGTACATAATTTAAAGAATTTTTAAAATATGTTAGATTGGGCACTCGGTGTGATAAACTCTTACATAAGATAACCTTCGTAAATATAAATTAAATATTGTAATACAATATAATATAAGGGTTAGGAGTATGAAATAATCTAATAATCTTAATGTTTCTTATTATTTTTTGTCTGGGCAACATCAGGCTTACCCGCTAGTAAACTAATATTTTTACTATGATAAATAAAATTTAAGTAAAACATTTTAAACCCATTTGAATGCTTTTCTGGTAAATGTAAATGGGTTTGTAAGTGAAGACTATTGGGAGTGGAGCCCAAATTTATATGGAATTTTGTTTTACATGGTATCTGTTGACATGCACCTCTTGCATAAAAGAATAACATACTACACTGTTTATAGTTACATTATTATGTAAATGACTTGATTATAAATAATGACTTAGTTAAAACTTTCTGAAATTAAAATCTATTAGTTACATCACATCACAATATTTTAATAAATTATTGAATATCAATATTGATTTATCAGAAGAGATCTACTTAAGTCAAGGACAAATAAAGAAAGCATATATTTTTCAAACAATTTTTAATGAAAAAGTTTTAACATGCAATTCATCAATACTGTTTTACTCATCAATATCAAATCATTCAAGTAAAGTGAAACATCTATAATAAATTGTTTCTTCATTAAATGTCATTGTAATCTGTTGTTTTATCAGACTGTCATTCTCAAACTCAAGATCAAATGCATAAATCACTAGTATATATAACACTTTATTTGACATTTTTCAATATAACACTAACTATAGAGGTGAACAAATGATGGTATTAAAAATCTTTAGGCCAAATTTTTATTATTAAACTTAAAAAATTAGCTCAAAAATAAACCAGAAATTTAGATTTATGACTGATTATTAAATTAAATTTTCTATAAAATTGCACAACCAACTTGTTTATTATTCTTACATATCAGTTAGGGTAAAAAAATATGCATATAAATTTTCTCAAAGTGATTACAATTCATACATGGAGCAAACTGTTAAGAAATATTATGTAACGAACACATTTGGAAATTTATAAAATACATATTTTACCTAATATCTGTTTAAAAACTGATATTTATGCTATATTATAACAAAAATAAAAAATTATTATTAAAAATTATTTAAATTTAACATGTCAAAAATTGTTAATTATTATATCAATTGTTTATATATTTTTTTAAAGATAATTAATACAATTTTTTTTAACTTTGTATTTTCTTTATCATTACTCAAAATTATTGTATTAAATAATTAATCTGTACATTATGTGAATATAACATGCATACATACTTTTCGAATTTGCATTACTCCTGTAGTTAAAGAAAGAACTGACATGATAATGATACAAGAAGCATAGTAGACATAGTCATCTAAGTACCAGATTATCATACTGAATACTTGGAAAATATAAAATGGTTCTAAAACCTACAAATAAAACATTATTAATTTTATAATTTTTTAAAAAAATATAATATACAAATTAATTAAATTAATCTATAGAATACTATACTCACCTCTTGAAATAAAATATGGATAATAGATTGAACATGAACAACAATATTATTATCACTGTATAAAATTCTTCTGCAAAAGTACAGAAAAAAATACGTGAATGAAATTAATATAATTTAATTTAAAATATTTTAATAATAATCAAAGTACCTATAAACTTGTTCAGTAGAAGAAAGTCCAGTCTGGTGATGAAAAAATGAGCATGGTACATTTCTATCTAAACCTCTAAGTTTGACGAAAATTTTCAAAGTTGAATCCCATATGTATCGAACTTTTTTATTATCAAAGTATAAAAGTGAATCAGTTATTTCAAACTGACCCTGAAAATTATTTATTATTATTTCAAATTAAAAATAAAACTGAGAAAAAAATGCATAATATATTTTTTAAAAACAATAAAATAATTAATGAAGCTCATACTTCTGATCCAGGTTGAACAAGATGAACAGGAGGAATTTTTTCACCATTTATAGTAGTAAGGCTATTAGAATCTGTATTGGTTACATCATGCACAAGAGACAACATTGCAGCTATACTACATTAAAAATAAAATTTATATTAATTAGTTTAAATATAAATGAATACATGAGAATCAAAACAAAGGAAAAAAGCTGATGATATGATCTCATTGAAGCTGAGTTATGTCAACTTTTCGACCTGAGAGAGTGTCAAGTGATACTTTCTCAGAGTCCAATTTTGCTTGCCATGTCCAATCACCAGGAACAACTATTTCCATTGCAGAAACAACCTTTCTTTAGAGGCTATGCCTCTGCACAAATATGTAAAACAGTTTAAAATATCCATAGGTGACAATCCCAGCACAATTAAAAATATAATATTTCTTTGTAGAAATACAAAAAAATTTTGACACCTCTTCCTCAACTATTAGTAATCCTCAAAGAATTTTGCCTTTGATACAATAAACGACAACTGATTATAGGCTGTTTTCATCTATTCCTAAGCCATTAGGATCAGTGTTTGTGTGTCTCCCTACTTATTCGGATTTATGTTTTTAGGCTTAATCTGAATTTCTCTTTGGGTGCTATCCAGTGTGCGAAATATTATCTAAATTTGAAATCAGGAACTGTTCGTCTGGGCTTTCCAATACGGGAAATATTTGCTAGGATTCAAAAGTATTGTAAATTATAAACTCTCTCTCTCTCTCCAATCAAAACAAACATAAATGCAAACCCTATGTTTAACTTAATTGCACTTATTGAGACTGTTGTATGTAATGATTGCAATTTGACACAATAACAATTAAAATAAATATAACTTTACAAAAATACTATTCTTTATATTCTTTGCTTTTCCTTCATCTCTGGACCAATTTAAATTCATTTCAAATTGATCATTGCATTTATTTTTGACAATGTGATTTTTCTTGAATGCATTATTGCATCACTTTGTCATCAGTAAAGCATGAAAAAGAATTTTAATATTCCCAAATTTGCAACTATTAAAATCTTTGTTTATTTCGTAACTGTTTTATTCAATTATCATGACTAATGCCTTTATTTGGTAATATTATTATTTGATTTTAATTTATAAAGCTTTAAATTCATGAATTTGACATCATTTTGTAACTTGCCAAATTTTTTATGGTCCACTTATTATTTCTACAATACCTTCATTTTTCATATACAAAACAGTCCTGTTTAGACAATCAACCACAAACTTTGATGTTTTTTCAAGTACAATAAAATAATTATATTGTAATTTGACTGGCCTCTAATTGAGAGGGGAGAGTTTTTTTTAGTGAAGTAATAAAACACTTTGCAATTTGTTTACATTAGAAGTGGTTGTAAGTTGCTTTTCTCCTGGCATCCTCCTGCATAAGTAATAACATCTTACTACCCTGACCTTGAAAGACAATCTATAAATCTCTAATTACAAACAAATCCATGCCAATTGGTGAAACTTGAGATAATTTATAGTGAGTTGAAATTTGATATGTTTATTTTTCTTCATTTTTTGAATCAAATTATATTTAAATAAATATCAAAAATGCAGTTTTTTTCTATCCACAAGTATTTTATATTGAAACATAAAATATATATTCTCTACAGCTGGAACTTCTTTAAACAAATATTGCACTGACCTTTAGCACATTTCCAGCAATTCATTATAATAAGCAAATATTTTCTGCCTCTTTCAGTAGCCAGCATCAGGCTTTCAACAATGAGTTTTTAGCCAAACCAGGCACTAGAGGCATAATTGCTTTTTGCTAAAGCAATGTCTTCTAGCTACATCTGTAATGTACTTCAGCTCTTTGCTGGTGTCAGTTATGTTTGAACAATGCATAAAAGCGCCCTTCACTAGTGATCTAAATGCTGCCATCTTGTATTGAGGTAGATCACATGATGTGGCATGAATAAAAATGGGAATGTACGAAGGTTTGAAGAATTTCAAAGTACACATCTCATTATCCTGCAGGAGTATCTGTACGTCTAAGAAGTGAGTTTCTTTGTTGCTTTGTTGATCTAATTTTATTGTGAGTCCTTATGAATTGTCGTTAAACATTATTAGAATGTAATGGCTTTCTAGTTGTGAGTTCCATATGATTAAGATATCATCTATAACATGTATACAGTAGAATATTAGAAAGAAGCTCATGCATGATTTTAGCCTCAAGACATCTTACTACAAGTTCACATAAGTCCCCTCATAGTGGGCTGTGTATCAGCACACCTCTTTTTTTATAGGAAGGAATTGCCATTGAATTTAAAAAATGACATGTAGCATAGGAGGTAGACTAGTTCTAGTATATGTTGATGGTATAATCTTGAATAAAGCATCTCTTAACTCACAAAAACATGGTTCCAGTTTGACTGATAGAGACATTGAGATGAAGTCAAGAAGTGTAATGTATTTTCTTCTTTGTAGTTTAGTTTCTTTTAATTTATCTATAAGTTGTAAAAAATTCTGGATGGTAAAGTTGTATCCATTATGTAGACAATTGTAAAGTAAATTGTGCTAATGAAGTATTTGCAAAATTGTATAACTCTAAATATAAAATAAAATAATAGGAGTGTACTTTAACACCTCATTTTAAAATGAGAAAGTAAAGTACACTCTTATTATTATTACTGAAATTAGAGAAGGCTATCACATTAGATAATTACAGCAGATATTTATTCATATGTTATCTAAATATGTGATATTTATTCATATGTTATCTAAATATGTTAATGTAATTAATGTTAAAAATGCATTTGAATTAGATAAAATCTGGGCTAAAATTTAATGCAAAACAAAGGAATAAAATTTTTGTTAATTTTATTCCTTTGTTTTGCATTAAATTTTATTCAGATTAATTTATAAATAAATATTAAAGTGTTATTTACAGTATTTTTATTTTTAATCACTCAATCAACTGCACAATGTTTTTGGTTATAACTCGATCAATTACATAATTAAATCAACATTTTGTTGCTGCGCAAGGTTATTTGGGTATGAATTATTTTTAACTTTAATATTTATATTTTTGTGTTAATTTAAATTTAAACTGTTGAAAAATAACAACACCAACACCAAAATCAAGCAAAATGTAGAAATTTTACTGTAAAATAATGTTTTCATCCATATATAATGACATCATCAGGTTTAATTCAATAGAATAGAACAATAAAGCTAAATTAAACATTTAGAACTACAGTAGAGCATCAATTATTCGAATACTGATCAACCGAAATGTCAGTTAACCAAAAGCCGTTCCAGTCAGATTGTGTCATGCTGAATCTAATGTTTTTGATACTAGATTAACTTCTAAAGTATATATTTTTTTGTTTTTATATTTTTCAATATATTTATTTTGCTTGTACAAAATAAAGAAATAATTTTTAACAATATAATAGCCACGATTATTATTTTAAAAATTTTCATTAGGCTTAACATTGATGAAAATTAACACAAAGTGACACGCAACGGAGAAAAATTTAAACATGGGATATATTAATATACTATTATTGGGATATACTAATATACCATATTAATAATGTATTTTTTTGTACATAATCGGTTATCTGAAAAATCAATTTTCCAAACAACTCCAGTCCCCAACTGATTCAGATAATCGAAGCTCTACTGTATTAGAACATCTTTAGAATATGAGCAAAACATCTTTAAGAACGTTCAGCAAACTGAGCATGCCTGATATGGACCAACAGTCAATTTATCTCAAACAGCATTCTCCATGCCATAGAAACTGGATCGGTTTCTTTGAAGTTAATTGTTGTTCTCCCTCTAAAGACTCTGTAGATCTCAATCCTTTCTAGATGTTCAATTTCTGTAGGTTTGGTGTTGGAGATTTGCTTTGTCTAGGTTTACTTTCACATCTTAATCTAGAACAGTGGTGCGTAACTATTTTCATTTCCGACCCCCCATTTTGTGTACCCCACACTGAGAGGTGTTTTTCTCAGTATGGGGTCCTTATTATTTCTGAGAAGTGAGAAAATCATAGTGTTCTTCTTAATGCAAGTTTGAAGCTGTTGCTTTTGGTATTCTCTCTATAGACAGAACATAGGATACTGTTGTTAGGATACTGTAGATAGGATAGGAACTGCTACATAAGATCCATTTTCAGGTAGTAATCAACCCACTTGGTGTTGATGTAGGATGTGCAGGATAACTGTGCTATTTAGTTAACTTCTTGATATATGCTAATTCTTTCTTTTTGTATCTGTTGGGTAGAACAATGTGTATAGGCTCATTGGATTAGAGCTCTAAACAGAACTACTGTATAGGTAAATGTATTGTGGGATATGGCCAGAATATAGATCAGGCTATATGTGTCCTTTCAGAAGACCTTAGTTATCATTTACTCTTGATGAGTTGAGATATGGGTATCTAGGAAATGTACATCAGTGGGGCTCTCTTGCTCTGTTGTCAAGAATAGGTCAAATGGATTGTTGCTATACTTTAGTAGTAAATCCTTCATGTTTGGTTTTTAACTCCAAGCTATCAAGATGGCATCCATAATATGGTGTAAAGCATATAATAAAATCTGGTTGTTGTAAGAAAGTAAGATTGAACATTCCAATCATTGGATCATCAGCTCACATAATGTTCCTGATAAATAGGCTACCTATAGGCCTTGTGTTTGAAGGTAGGTAGTAAAGAAGGAAGAGTAGCATATTAGTTGTGACAACTATAGAATGGTGGACATATATTTAGCAGAATTCTTGATGTCGGATATTAGGAAATCTCATAGTTTGAAAAAGCATGGTTCTGTGCAGATAAATGAGAATATAGACTCAAAATCACAGACTGTTAGGAAAACATCATCTGAGAAGTTAAGATTTTTCAATTTGTTCAGCATCTCTTGTGTGTTGGTTACTGTTTGGCTATATCTGATGGGTCTGATTGTTATAAACATATTATGTGCTTTTTCAATATGAATGGAGGGAGATATAGTTTTGTCCACGATGGAGCACTGATGGTTTCCAGGTTTATGGATTTTTGCATATGCAAAGATACATGGATGGTGCAAGTACTGTAGCTTTACAGAGGGAGAGTATTTTTCTAGGGAGATATTGGCTAGGCATAGAATCATGGAGTGTATCTTCTCAAAATAAGCATTGGGTGCTTTCATGCATTCTGTATTGTTAATAAAGAATATTAACTATGAGGATATTAATACCCTATCAGTATCATGAAAAGCTCTCTGTGAATTAAACTCTGTGTAATCTAAAGTGACTGACCATTTCTGTAGAAGCAATGATCTTATATTCATCACTATTATTTTTTCTTTTTTTATACTTTTATTTGTTACTATATACATTTATTTATTTACTTTTCCATTTTTGTTATTTCTTGTATATTATTTCTTTTTTGTTATAATTTATTTTGCATTTTTGATTTATGTAGTTTACATTTTTATTTTTTAAACATCCAGCTTTCTACATTTGAAATTTATTCCAGAATGTTATATTTGAAATATTTTTATATTTCTTCTTAACTTTTATGTGAATATGTATTCCACCTAAATAAGATTGATAAAATAAGGCCAAAACACAAGTAAATAAAAGTTTTTTTGCATTTTATGATTTTTATGTGTTGTGGTTTCTAATTTTACAATATTGTGCCAAGGGTTTTGCAATTTAAAAATTACAATTGATATTTCAAATATATAAACAACATTGTAAAAGCAGAAACAGGTCTATTATCTAGGGCTTGTTCAGTAAATGTAACCAGAAATGTCTCATTGGTTAGCATTTCTGCCTGAAATGCTAACCAATGAGATATTTCTTTAGTTACTTAGGGCTTGCCAATGAGCAGAAATGTTTAATTGGCAAGCCTTAAGTAAGTAAATTGCAAAGTTTGACAAACTGACAAAGTTTGCTAAATTCAAAATTATTACAAATTTATTTCAAGATATCATTAAAATATTATAAATATCAGATTACTCACTTTATATCACTTGGTACAATCTGTTTTATTGCTTCTACAAATATTTGATGATACTGATCCTGAAAAGCAATTATTTTAAATAATTATACTGTGTAGTAGAATTTGTCATATTTAAGTTTAATCTGATGATTAAATATAATGTATCATTCAAAACATTTTATAAATATTACAGATAAAAATAATATTTGAATAAAAAATTATAAGAAAAAACATAATTCTTGTTATGCTGATTACTGTACATCATGTTCTGTTACCTCATAACATGATAAAATAATTGTAATATATGATTAAGTTTATGATATTACAACAATTTACAAAATAAAATTATATATAGATCAATTTCAGGAGAATAAAAAATTTATCATTACCACCAAAAGAACTTTCTTGGCACAATGTAAAGGACAGCGAATGTGTGTAAAATAAAGCATCCATGCTGGCTGCCAATGAAATACTAAACGAAGTAAACCACATGTTCCAATGATACCCAACCATGTCAAAATGGTAAATAACTTGTGGGGTTTGTATCCAAAAATTTCCTGCAAAAAATTAACATTTATTTTAATTTCAAATTAGATTAATACATCATAAAACTACTTTGCTCATACAAACCAGAAGTTTTCATTTGAAAAATAATTAAATTGATTAAATTAAATACTTTACCATTTGATCTTCTTCTTGAATGTTAATGTAATCAATACCATCTTTAATAGGTGGTGGTCCAGTTTTGTATGCTTTAATATCATGAGCTGATAATATAAAATAAAAAATCTTATTCAGACTTCATGCTTAAATTATAGTATTTGATACTTTTATTTTGAATACATAATTAAAATTTATTTAAAAAATCATGATATTAAACTACTGTTGTTCAAGAAAACAGCTAATTTCAAGATATGAGATCCTGACGTTACAAATGAACATACATATAAGTTAATATATGACACAATGAATAATGTTATGATCTTTTTATATATTGAGTACTTTTGCCTACTTCATTTTAAGCTTCTTCAGTTAAAAGATATTTGAATAGAATGATCTATATAGTAATGGAACAAACTTCAAAAAGACATTCTAGAAATTTTTCTTTCTACTTGAGCTTTTTCCTGTTAAGTTTGAACTGTGTAGATTGTTCAGATCTTATAACTGAAGAAGCTTAAAGTAGGCAAAAGTACTCTTAACATATAAAGAGATTGTAATGCTGTTCTTTGTGTCTTATATTAATTTATATTTACAGTTAATTTCAATTCATTGAATGAATGAAATTAACTGTATGTTCAAAAAGTAACCATATAATTCAATATTACACAAACAGTTTTTAGGAGAAATATTTAAAATAACAAAAAATATAAGAAATGAATATGACCGAATTCTAAGGAAGAAGTTGTACTGTCTTTAGGCACTACAATTATTTGTTTGATGAATTAAATACTTGCAAGTATTTTCAACATTCTTCCTTATACTATATTTGGCAAAATATGTGATCATATAGAGCATATAAAGTATGTGGTCTAGTATGTAAGCATATAAAGTTTTATCACCAATTCTTTGTCACTTTAAAAAACCATAAACATATTTTGATAACAAAACATGTTCATAGATTACTATAGATTAATCCCTCTGTTTACATGAATTCACTTCAACACAGTCAAAAAACTTTTAAATTTTAAATAATCAACTAGATACCAAATGACATTAGAATGCATAAATTTATTAAATATGCATAGTAAAAAGTTTGTGGAGACTGTGAATTATATACTGCAGATATGCAATAGATAAATAAATAATGGCATTATCAAAGGGTATATTAAATAAAGTAATTCCTCAATTTACATGGTTTCATGGAACTAATTACTCACATAAATGAAGGAATTACTATCTAATGCATTACAAAAGTTGAAAAAACAAAAGAAGTTTACCAAGAAACTAAATCCATAATAAATAACATTTTTTCCAGATAAAAAAAAATATAATTCATAATCAACAATTATCTTTTAAAAAATAATAAAACATATATAATATATTCATATCTTGATAAAAGTTTTATTTTATTTTGTTTTCATTTTTTGCCCTCCCAATCCTATGGATACTATGCAAGTCTTCATTCATGCTCGTAAAAAATTATTTAATATATCCAGGCTAGAAAACATGAAAATTTCTAAGCATTTAGCTTGAGACACTCACAATCATCTCAGCATATCCTATTATCAAATTTAATATCTATAAAAATATGTATTTTATTGAAGGTATGTTGGGTTGATGTAAGTAAAAGTTTGTTCTAAATTTGAATTTTTAAATTTGTTCATTACAAAAACGATGAACAGTCTGAATAATGACAAATTATTATTAACATACAAATAGCAGTCAGTTTATGCTAAGTATTTGTTTACTTAGCATTAATTAAGAATTTAAAACATTCTTGAACTAATTAATTTTATGTTTAACAGATAAATCTGGAAAACATACTCAAATATACTTCAAACTTTTAATGTAATATTTGTATATTAAATTAACTATAAAGCATAGGATTATACATTTATATAAAATTTTTACTAAATATGTTAATGTAAGAAATGTAATTTCAAATTTATGTTTTTATAAATCATTACTGAATACATTACAAATAGAATTACTTTTTAATTAAATAAAGAATCAACAAATTTCTCAAGAATATGTAAAACAAATAATTTACAATTACTCAAAGATTACATAAGGAACCATCAAAGATTCTTTTATAATATGAAGATGAAAATATTGAAAAAGGAAAAACAAAACATTAATTTTCAAAGTATCATCTATGTCCATTTGCTATGTTGCTAATGTAAAAGAATGTTTGCTATGATCCTTTTCTTTAAACATGAGGTCATCTAATCATCGTCCATAATTTCTGGTGATGGTTTCAATTCTAAATTCCAGTTTGACAAATGCACATTCGATTTTCAGCATTCTCTGAACATTTCATTTTAAACTTACTATTTAACAAGTGCACATTTACAGTTCAAATTTGCAGTTATTCTTCAAACATTCCCTTATAGAATCTGAACATTCCATCTTGGATCTCATCTATTCCTGATGAAGGTCTGTGGAGTTGATCTTTGTCAACTCTCATTACTTTCATTGCTGAAACAACCTTGAAATCATATGTAGTTTTGTATTTATATTATCCAATTCTAACTCTGTAATATTCTTATAAAAACTTTGTATATTACAATCAAAATTTTAATCACTATCATTATCCTCAGGTAAACAGCATGAAAAAACAACTTAATGTCTAACACCCTCAACATGTAGTTATATATTGAGACTAAGGCTTAACTGGTGGTTTAAATTTTAATTGCTTGCAGTATGATACTTTAACTGTTGGCAGTTAAACTATTATTTACTTCAATTATGTTTCAGTTGTTAAAGATGGTACTAAAAAAAATCAGAAGGAAACCAATACTAGATGAGCATTTATTTATTGTGACATCATCATAATGCCAAGCTGCAATTTTTTACCATATTTTTAATTAATTTAATTTAAAATATATGCTCTATCACCTCAAATTAGTACTTGCCCTGGAACATCATACTTTACCTTTAACAATAGAGTAGTGCTGGTCATCTATTAACTGCTTTCAGGGGAAAAGTTTTGAATTGAAATGACATGACTTCCAGTTTTCATTGTATATAGTTAATTGTGGCCTCATGCCCCTAAGGTTTCCACATCTGATTTTGTATTTCATCTGTGTAACTCCATTATCAAAATTAAGAAAGGACAGGCAGACATGACAGTGGAAATTTATAGGTCTACAATTTTTTCAAATTGCAGCACAGTAAATTACTATTAATTAATATATTTAAAGATTATACATTTTAAAATTGTTTTAATGTGTCCTTTTAATGCCAGAGTCCAGAATTAAACCAAAATTTCCTCCAATTGAGTATTTACTTATGATTCTTAATATTATAATTTAGTTATTTTTATCCATATAGACATGTCCCCAATTGATTACAATAAGCATATTCTACTATATTAGATATCAAAATACAAGTATTAAGCAAAATTTGCATTTGAATTCAAGACAAAAAAAGTAATTATAGTTAGAAATTAATTCCACTCTATAATTTCATATTTTTGATAAACAATAGCAAATCTTAGGATAAAAACAAAGCAAGTGAGATTTTTTTTATTAGTTTTTAACTAAGTACAGTGAAATTCTATTAACATGGCATCTGGTATGCTGGGTTAATGGAATGTCACTGTACCATCTTTTATGGCATGTAAGATTGATCTTTTGTCCAACCAAAGAAACTTGCCCTGTGTCTTACCATTTTTGTTGCATCTCCTGTAGGCTAATGAATTTTCCAAACAGCTTTTGTAGACTATCTAATCCAAATCTTGAAAAAATTATTATTATTATATTTTGCTATAGCTAAGCAGCTTTTGCATATATATGTTGAATATTTTGATGATAAATTTTAATTTTAAATGAATTCTTCTAAACATCTTTGTTTGATAAATTTTACTTTTTAACCAGAATATAGTATAAAGATTTTTGGGCTGAGGGTCAAAGGTATGGCATGGTTTAAATATACCATATAATTTGTTCCTAAATATTCTACACTGAAATGAAGGTACTGTACATTTTACATGCCATAAAATATGATAACTAGAAAATTAAAGAAGTATTTATTTGCAATAAATTGTGTTATTTCATAGCCACATTCATATTTACAAAGACAGTCATATTACATAATGATTTATAAAACAAGATTTATGATGATGATGCATTTTTTGCTACAAGCCTATAGAAAGTACTTTGGGCTTGTAGAAAAATTTCCAGTTTCCCCGTCTTGATAGTCCTGGTCACAGACATATGATTATTATAATTACATTTTTAAATTATACATTTATGACCAATTTAAAAATAAAACTTACATGACCATAAAATTTGTTACATATATTATAATTTACATTTTCTATTTGATTTTTATGTTTATAGCCACTATATTATATTAATAAATAAAAATGAAGAGTGGAAAAGCTAAATGATCTAAGTGCCAAAATATATGTAGGCTGTTTTTTTTCAATCTCCGATGGTAAATAAAAAAAAAGTGTAAATAACAAAATTAATTTATTACTAAAAGTTAGGTACAAACATGGTTACTTTTCGACATAATCACTGTGAAGATTGAGGAATTTGTCATATCTGTGGACGAACTTTTCCATCCCCTTGTCAGAAAATGGCGCCACCAATGACTTGAGATGGGCCCTAACGTTGTTTTGAAGATCGTCATTAGTCTCAAACTTCTGCCCTCCAAGCCACTTTTCCTGTTCAGGAAACAGGTGGAAGTTGCTCGGCACTAAATCGGGAGTATACATTGGGTGTTTAAAGGTGGTAAAGACTTCCACTCAGCTTGGAACTTTTTAATATGTGAAGACTTCCACCTTTTTCCTGAACTGAAAATGTGGCTAGCATGGCAGAGTTTTGAGACTAATGATGATCTTCAAAACAACTTTGTTAAGGCCATCTCAATTCATGGAGGCAACATTCTATGACAAGGGGATGGAAAATCTCATCCACAGATATGACAAATGCCTCAATCTTCACAATGACTATGTTGAAAAGTAACCATGTTTGTACCTAACTTTTGGTAATAAATTCATTTTGTTATGTACACTTGTGGACCATCGGAAGTTGGAAAAAACAGCCCTTGTACAAACACAGTTTTTCTGCACAAAAATGATATATGCAGAAGGCCAATATAGTGATTCAAGTACAAATGCCTTTTGTTTTCATTTTAATAAGCATCAGCAGATGGGGGATCCGACAGGTCTTTGTTTGCTAGTTGCTCTATGTGCCCAACATGAATTGCACACTTAAGATTTTAAAAAGCTTTTTGTATTATAAGTGATTTTTAAATAAAAAGTGTTACGGCTTTGAGTGACCAAAGAAGATCCTATTTGAGTTTTCTACAAAAAGAGCTTTAGCAACTTAATAGGATAGGAGAAATGCTATATGTTCAAGAGGGAAACAACTTTCCAAGATTTCAAATCAGCAGAGCTATTGTGCTTAGCAAGTGCACAACCATTGAATGATAACAACAAAGATATTTGCTTTATGCTGAAATATATATATAAAAAACAGAGAGCTTTTTAATGACATTTTAAGTAAATAATGATTTGTAATCAGTGGCATAGCATAGTGGGGGTGGCCAAATTCCACAATAAATAATAATAATATCTTGTAAAAATTTGAACCATTTCATTTAATATTTTTGTCTCACCTACGATTCGGACAGATTAAAATGAGCACGGAATTTTTCATTACTTATTCTGTAACGAAACTGAATTTCAGTCTTTTAAACTGAGATACCTAAATAAGTGGGCAGTGAGATTTTCCTCCACCCCAGGCGGCTGACACCCACGCTACGCCATTGTTTGTAATTAAATTTTTATGCATCTAGTATGTGAACTTAAATTGTTTCCAACTTTGTCTTATTTGTGACTGTTTTCTGTTGCATTTACACAAAAAAAACTCCTCTTTGAACAGTTGCCTTAAATATTTCTAAAGAGCTTCATGCTTATAGGAATAAACATTTACTGTATTTTCCAAGGACAAATAGTTTTTTCCTTTTCCCCAAAAATACTTTTTGGAACTTTTTATTTGATTTTCCAGTCAATAAATATAAATTCAATAAAAGTAAAAAATTCCAATGAATGAATTACTGAAAAATGAAATAATTGCATGAAAATAACTAAAATTATATGAATATCATCACAAGTTAACAGAAAATAAAGTTGATATTTTCGCAATAAATTGCATTGTATTTATTAGCACCTCAGTCACATTCTCAACACGCCATATTACATAAAGCTTTATGATAAAGCTATATGATGGATGACAAACATTTACATTTATTTTACAGTCATCAGTAGCTAAAGAAGATTTGTATTATATATATATCATAGAAACTCGATTATTTGAAACTTAAAAAAAATAAAATAAAATAATAATAATAAAAGTGTACAGAATGTTTAGCATCATATATACCACAGTATAAAACACAGAGATAAAAACTCTCCACCTGATAGGAAATTATTACATTATCTGTTGATTGTACAGTAGTGCCATGAAATTAGGTCATAATAAAATACAGTAGAACCTCGATTATCCGGACTAATTGGGGATGAAGGTAGTCCGGATAAGGAAAAATCCGGATAATCGAAACAAATACTTTAATTTGTCTTTTAATGATAATATAACACGTTTTCTTTTCGATGACATATCGGTAATATTAAAAGTAAATACTGTATTTAAATCGTGATCAAATTTTCAAGAAACAAACGTTCGTATCGAATTTGGACTACTAGTGACCAACGCTAACAGACTACCTATTGTTTAAAAGGCCCTCTGGTGGCGCAAGAAGACGGATTTTATAAAATAAAAAGCAGTTGAAACTGCATTTTTATAAATAAAAATTTGACAAACTAGTTATCGTTTTATGACGAGTAAAATTTTTTCGTCGCGTTTGCGGCTTTTAAGTAATGCATAAACCTTCGAGGCGCGAGGCCCTTCGGACCGCGAGGCATAGGCGGTGGCCTATGCCTCGCAGTCCACGTCGTCCATGCCTTACGCCGCCCTTGGTCAAAGAATTGATGTAATTTGAATATAAATTATTTATAAATACGTATATCAAGTTTTTTATTACTACGTAAAATATATTTAAGAGTTTACGACCACTGTGCTGGGTGAGACGTTGTTGAAACAAAAAAAGTTATGCATTCCAGTGCAAATCAGCAAATTCGTAAAATTTTTGTTTATTTTGAACAATCCGGATAATCGAAAATCCGGATAATGGAGGTCCGGATAATAGAGGTTCTACTGTACATATAACAACATTACATTAGATTCTGAGTAAAGTAATTTACTTTCAAATACAGTAATTGCATTACAATATTTATAATTCATGAAGCCTTAAATGCACAGTGTTTGCTGGATATACCCAAAATTCATTATCAAACGAGTTTCTTGTTATCCGAAAGACTTGTGGTCCCAAATTTGGATAATTGAGTTCCCACTATATGTAATATAAAAATTTTAAATAATAGACAGGCAACTTTTGTGATTGGGCTCAGTCCAAAGGCGTACCAAGCGAGGGGCCGCTGCCCCTCCCTAAAGAAAAATTAAAGTACAAACGTATCAATTTAGTATCAGTTAAATAATAAATATTGTGACTAGACTACAGCCATCTATCGTGAAATCTCACTCTTCCTCCCCACTTCCTCGAAACTAATATGAGTTGCCCCTAGGGTTGTCGCCTTTTCAAAATTGCTGACCCGGACGGCAGGTGAGGTTTGTTCGAACAGAAGTCCCTGACGCATGAGCAATGTTACTTTACCATGCGAAGAATAACGTGTACGCCAGCTATAAATTAATTAGGGACTTATGAAGGAGCAATTTAAATTAAGAGATGAACTACCTGTAAAGAGATGATAAGCAAAAAAAAAGGTCGACAGGCAGGTGTCGCGCGTATTAGGTCGGCATAAGATGGCGGCGAATTAACCTTCCGTGAGTGAGAAGCGTTTCGCCGATAAATTAAGGAAATTTCCAAAAATATTTGCATAGTACTTTGTTTCATCATAATATCACGATTTCTACGAGATCCCGGACAATGAATTGAAAACTGGACGGGTGGTAACACTAGTTGCTCCCCTCTAGTTCAGATCCTGAGTACACCTGGTTCAGTCATTGTTTATAACGCAATTAAAGCAAAACCATCAAGAACACAGTCAATATAAACAGAGTATATTTTACATACTAAAATAACTTAAAAAATAGTATCATATATATTATTGTATTATACGTTATATCATTGTTTCGTTTGGTATATTTTATGTATTACTAGCAGATAAACCTGCCGTTGCTCCGGCAAAAAGTAACGATATCGAAGATTATTAGATTATAGTCGTATTACCCGTTTGCAAGAATTAGGTCCCCCTCTTCTGAGGCTAATTAAAAAATTTTTAGATGGGTCTTAAAATATGTTCGATTTCCCGCAGAAACGCAAAAATCCGCATCTAAAATAGTACAGTAGAAGCCGAGTTCTTTAGGATCATCCTTAACTCTTTCCCTCTCTCCCGCGGGGTGGAATTTCCAAAAATCCATTCTTAGCGTACATTCTCATGACGTACAGTACCCTGATGTGTACCAAATTTCAACTTTCAACTCCTAATCGTTTGGGCTCTGCGCTTATTATTAGACTATATTATTATGATCAATCCATCTCGATTATATTATAAGATTAGTATTTTATACCTTATTCTATACCAGTGATTCTCAACCTTTTTTTTGTCACGGTACACTTTTAGTAATTTAAAAATTTCGCGGCCCACGCGGTTATTTCGGTAAGTACCGCGGGACAACCGGTGACGTCATAACAGTGATTTTTAAACACAGTTGGTTATTTAGGTCACATTTTCTAAACGCCTTGGTAACTACCGGCAGTTACCGGTAACACCGGTTACAATTTCCAAACGCGCTCTAGGAAGGTAGAACTAAGGCGCTAGATTACCTAGCGCCTTAGGTAGAACCGATTAAACTACTTGTCTGACGTCGCTTATGTATGGATATTTGCAGTGGCGGCACACTTGAAAAATCTCGTGGCACAGTGGTTGAGAATCACTGGGCTATATATACAGTAATATCACCTAACATTTTTGTATTACAGTATAACACAAACTGTGTATTACATACAATTATTTTTACAGCGTACAGGACGTTAAAGTAATTGCTTAAACAAGGAATGGAAAATCTCATAAAGTGAATGAAGTTTATTTTATTACTTTAAAATTTTAATGAGGAGATATTCTATCGAAAAATTACATTAATAAAAAGGTATGCAGGAATGCAATGGTATGAGGGATAAATAATATTATTTCCGTTTCCGGTGTTGCATCATTCCAAAACTCATTAAATTTCGTCACGCAAATACGATGAATTTCTATTATTGTAGTAGTTTTTTCGAATAAACTACTATAACATCATATAGGCTACCAGGAAAGAAGTCCGATAATTTTTAATTAACCTTATAATTTGTAAATGTTAAAAGCAAAATCCTTATTTGGGGGAGGGATAAGTTTTTATAAAATCGTAACGAGTAAAATTTTCATTAAGCCTGATCCCACTCGAGATAGATCGTCTATCTCCTCTCCTCGACTTATCATTTCCAGAATGTAATAGTATCAAAACCACATATATAGAAATAGATTTCCGTCAAATTTAAAAACTTTTGGTCTTCGGGGTCCTGAGATATAAGGCTAAATGCAGGCCAACACATACAATTTTTGTTTGTTTGTTTGTTTTTGAAATCAGGAGACCTTAAAACGTCGAAAACTGTAAAATACCTAGAGGATCAAAATTTGACCGATTACAATACTTTCCTTATTTAACAGCCAGGAAAGTAAAAGTTGTTTCTGAATTAAGAACTGTTTTGTATATGTTGAAGCTTTCATCACGAATATCGCATTAGAAGTCATTCAAATCTGTTTTAGAAAACCCTCAAAATCACCTACCGATCTAAATTTCGATATCGAGTCTTTTTATGGATGTAAGAATGAATTCTACACAGAGATATAGCGAGGGGACGATCGTGGGAGATTTCTCGGTTACAGAATGAAAAAAAAATATAAGTTCCCCTCTTTCGATGGCCCTGTTATTCATTAGAGCAACGGTTCCCAATTTATTTTAACCGCGGAACCTTTTTTCTCCTGATAAAAAATAATAAATAAAAAAATTACGTACAAACACATTCTTTTACAAACATATTACATACAAATAGGTTTTATTTTCACGAATGCGAGACGTGCAGTTTGTATGTGGATCCTTTCACTACATAATTTTTGAAACTAAATATCTAAATAAGTTTTAATATTTAAAGTACTGTATTAGTTACAACTCAAATACTAATTCTATTGAGTAGTCTTAGACTTCTACCCAACACAAGTTGGAAACTACTGCAGTAGAAGAACATGTTAAAATATCTATTTGATATAAGATATTTTATCTTATAAATATCGATTTCGAATATATAGGCTATACAATAAAAGGATGTTTTAATTATCATATGACTATTTATCTTGATGCATTTACAGCTGTTTTTTCTTTCGTTTTTAGAAAAATACACACACAAATAAGCATTAAAAAATACAATCTTATTTATTTTCTTTCCTTCTTACTTTAACAACAGCCAGGAAAGTAAAAGTTGTTTCTGAATTAAGAACCTTCAAAACCACCTACCGATATAAAATAAATAAGATTATATATTTACAATACAATGTATTTTTATATATTTTTTACAAATTGTTTTATTTCGTTAGAAGGAATGTTACTATTTACAGTTGGCTGTTTTGCATTGTATAAAATAAAAATATTTTTTTTTATTTCTAAGAAGGATTTTTATTAAGCCTATAATTAATGCGTTTATATCATTTATTTTGACAGAGAAATCTTAATCAAAGTTTGAAATACGTAATTCATATCGGACTTCATAATTCATTGTCAACATTATAAACTGATATTGTATCTAAATCCTTGATTACAGCGTCATTAAACACGAACTCGTAGCCAAACGAACCAAAAATATTTAAGATTTATGTTAGATGCAATTTAAAAATTCTGTCATTCATATAAATAGATGCAAAAATATGAAATATATTTTTAATTTGCAATAAAAATAAAACACTAATCGTGAACTAGATCTAGTAGGCTATATTTTTACATCTTGCTCGTAAGAAAATAACCTGTATTTTCATTTTACTCAATACATTTCAAAATAAATATTTACAATGCATTTTTCTTATTATGTTACCATCAACAGAAATAAGTTGTATTATCGAAGTTTAAGGATGCATCTTCATTGTAAGTTCGTTATTAATATCTGTTTTTAAAACGCATTCGATTTAACGGACTTTCGGCAGTAGAGGACACTCCTTTTCCCCAGTTTATACCGTTAAATCGAAGATCTGCTGTATTTCTGCAATTTTATTCCACCATTACTCTAGACTCTATCTCTTTACATCATTATATGTACCTGTACAGTACAAGGGAAATACGACAAACTTTTTTTTTTCAAAATCAAATGAAATCATTCAATTTTAACCATATTTAGTTAAATAAAAGCGCTTTAATAGTAAGTTTCATGGAATTTTACAAAACTTAGAGAACTGTCATTCGAAAAAATGCATTCAATTTATCGATCTACGATATTTCCAAACATAAACAATTCAAAATCTTTATACTGTAATGTATTTTATAAAATATACATTATAATTAAACTTTATCGATTCGTTATTTCGTTGCGAGACAAGCATGTTTCATTCTTTTTATTTTTTCTACCCACGATTGTACCAGAGTATATTATATACTGTGGTTGTACTACATCCTTCAAATTTATAACTAATTTTGTTTGTTCTTTTTTTACGAAAAGAACAAACAAAATTCGTTCGGCTATTATTATTATTATTATTACATTTAATATTTAATTAAGATAAAAAATTAAACAATTTTATAAGGAACTTTGCATCTCCGTTAACAAAATTTTGTAATATTTTATTTTCCCTTGACCCTATTCTAATGTTTCTTGCTCAATTATCGATAAAACAATTATGAATCTATCAAGAGGTAATTTCAAAATTATTAAAAAGCAATTTTCCAGAGCAAGAAATTTTATAACGAATTTAAAGTATACATTCACAAATTCTTTATTCCCTAATTTATTTGATAGTTTTTCTGCCGTTCTATTCAAATACACCAATACACATACTATTGACTTAGTGGACTAATTGAGGAAAAGTGTTCGCTATTGACGAAAGTTCATTGAATCGAATGTGTTTTAAAGAAACATTAATAATAACTTACAATGTACAAAATGTATTAAAACATTGTTATAATGTACAGTAAATTGTGTACTTTTTACCAATGACAATCTTTTAGCATGCTTTCTGTCCGTTAAATCGAAGGTCTACTGTAATTCGTGTATTAAAGATTATATCTTCAATTAAGATCCACCTGAAATGTGAGATTTATCTGAATATAAGCATCTTTTTTCTTTTTAAAATAAATATACAGTAAATAGTACAATAAATCGCTAATTTTATTCAATTTTTTTGAATAATAATTATCATGTACTGTACATAATAATTTTTAAAAATTGAATAAAATTACTAATTAAATGGACTAAAAATAATGTTAAATATAAATAAACCATTCTGTTAGTGAAACTAGTTTATTTTAATAAAAACTAATCAACATAGTTTATATAACAATTTAACTACGCGCATTTCTGTTCAATTAAACTTATATTGATACATATATTTAAATAATGCGACATACTATAAACTATCCATATGACAAACTTTATTATCGTTTATGTTTTAAAGAACATTGTGAGTACGAATATTTTGTTCAGATCAAATATTAAAAATAATGAAAAAGATCACTAATCATAATTATTCATTTTAAAATAATACAGATAAAGAGCTGTAATTTAAAAATATCTTTTTGTTTAATTACACTATAAAAAATCGCTGATATTATTGAGTTTAAGCAATAATTATTGTGAGGAAAAAAAGGGTTTTCTGACATTTTCTGTCATTATTTTTAAAATTTTTTACCTGGCTAAACAGTCATAACAGTAAGGTCATGAAAGCATTTAAGGGACCGAAAATACATACAATGCCTACATTTTTCGTGAAAAATCTTTCTTTCTTTCACTCAAAAGATTTATTTTTTAAATCATAATGTGTTAGATAGTATTTCATAGCATATAATTTTATGCCTGAGTAAAAACGTTCCTGTAACTTGCGAATTTTATCATTATTCACTACATTACTGGTGTCAATCAAATTTAAAAGAATAAAATAAACTATTGCGAAATAGTTTTTCAACTACAAATATAGTTTTGTCTATAAAGAAACTATTTAAAATGATAAAAATTACAAAGATAATTTATTATATATTATCTACAAAGATTATAACTAAAGATATTTTTTTTATTTTAGTTATAAAGATTAGTTATTTATCTATCCTATATGCAGTTTTATCAACAATCAAGTTTAATTCCGAGTTCTTAAAAATAGGTTCCAATAAAACTACACTTCCTATTTGTGAATTTGTCTAGACTCGTCCGGGCCATTTAAATATTTCGGCTCTCTTAGACGTAATATTGATATATAGGAGAAAAACTAAAAGTACTTATTTGTCGAGCATTTTCATTCATCAACAACATAAAAATAATTTTTAAATTTTATCTGATAAACGTGAATTGTTTGTAAAATGACTTAAGTCGAACAAATTTAAATTAATAACAAAAAACGCTATTTTAAATATAAAATTAGATCCGTAAAACGAGACTTTTTAAATCTCGTTTCACAAGTTTAGTCAAATATTATATCATTTTTCATATAATATATTCCTGTCATTACAGTACGTGTATTTAATAGTTGAGAAAGCACGAACAAAAGAAACAATTGGCATAAATATGATTAAACATTCGAAGAAGAATAGTAAAGTTCTTTAAGCAGTCTCTTAAATATATATATTCAGCGTGTACAAACATATTTTAAAACACTTACTCGCTTACCTTTCCCCATTACTTTTGAAAGTACAAAACTCGAGTTTCACATTCGACAATTTAACCAATAGCACAACGTAACCACGACCAATCACAGGTAAATGAAACCCGCAATCATCTAGTACTTCGAGATAAAGCATAGTGAAGAAAACTGAAACGATCGGTTAGGCAATTTAACAGGTAACTGTTTTCTTTTCGAATCGCATACGTCACATATGATTCTATAATTATTACATAATCTTTACTAAGTAAGTACGATATTGCAGTCGAATTAGGAATTAAATCAAAGGCAGACTTTCTAAAAAATGTCGTTGTTGTTGCTCTCCCAATGAGTCAATGTCCTCGTCCTGTTTAAGGTTAGTACCTCGAAGCACCTCTAGATTACGGCGCTATAAATTATTTTTAAGTATTAATTTAAATTTTAAAATACACTTATTTAAGTTTCTATTTAGTTCTTATTTTTAGTTAACAATTATTTACTTTTCCAAGATTGTTTTCTATAAAATCATAACAACAACTGACTTAAATAGAACATTTAATGATTTTTTAAAAATTAAATGTTAAAATAATATGGTCTTATACAAGTAAAATTTCTCAAGTTTCATATATAAATTTTAACAATTTATTTAGCGGATTATTTTGTGCATTGTCAACTACAACAGAAATTATTTCCAGTTAAACCAAATAATATACATTCGCAGATCACAGATGAGAACGTATAAATATGTATCGCGGTCTTAATAACTTGTTTGGCAATTTTTACGTACGATGTTTGAAATAATAAAATACTTTCTCTTTTATTGTAGTTTGCAAGCTACTTTTTAAAATTCTATTGAAAGCAACAAAGTAAGGTGGTTTATAAACATCGAGATACGTGGAATTCATTAACACTTTATTAAAACCCTAATTAAACACGTTTCTTTGATATAGGGCTTGTTATTGTTTAATTTGGAGAGAAAATTTCATTCGAGGAAATCGACTAAATAATGTCGAAATGCTTTTAAGTTTCCAAGTTGAACTTGTTTTGTCGATCAGACAACGCCTACAAATAATTAATATTTTTAAATGTACAGTACATATTACAAATTCAATATTTTCAGATTTGTCTGAAATCTATGCAAGAGTAGTTTTAAGCATAACTTAATTATCTTTATTATGAATTAATGTAAAGTTATATATAATAATGCTTGAAGTTGCGCTATATCAATCATTCATAACACATACAATATTGAAATCTGTGATATTTTAGACTTTGTAATAGTACTAAAAACAATTCTTGTTCAAATAAAGAAATAGCGATACTTTATCGCATTCCTTAAATATTTTACTTTTCATTTTATACAATTTAGTGAAGTAAAAATATTTAAAAAATAGAATTTAAAAGAATTAAGTAATAACTACATACTATATTAAAATATATCAATTAAATAACAACAACAGAATTAATTGGCCTTGTTCCAGTTTTAATTCCAAAAAAGGTCCCCTTTTTATGCAGATCGGAAATACGTATTTCTTAATAACAATTTTAAAAATATGTTAAAAATAATAAAATACAGTCAAACCTTTCAACAGCGGCCACTGACGGAAAATAAAAATGGTCGTTGTTTGCAAGTTATTTTTGCATTTTAAAAGTATCCGAAAAAAATGGCCACTGGAGATTCGACTAATAATTATGTAACAATCAGGACCATCGAGAGCTTGTATGGAGGCCGGTGTGAGAACGTCCCCCTTTGCCATTTTTTGAACAAAATACGTAAAATGTTTATTTATTAATAAAAACACAATCGTAAAGATTTTATGTTTTTGCTAATAAAAACAACATTAATTTATAAGGATAGGGACCATTACGAACCACTAATTAATCCAGATGCACCTGATTAACCCAGCATCCCCCTCCAGATGGTTCTGGTAACGACAATAATTTTCTAAGAGAATAACCAATAAACAAAGTTCTCCACAATAAGGAAAGTTGTAGAAATAACAGTAAAATTTAATACATTATAAATATATAAATTGCGTATACTTTAATCTTTCTAATTTTGGTCTTATCTACCTTTAAAATATAAGAAAATAGGAAAATTAAAGTCTTATCTAATCCTTTACTTCCTTTAGATATTCTGCGGGAAAAAAGCGGCGTTAAGTATTAAAAAAACCCGCGGAAAATATTAGGATTTATCATCATAATGTTCAAATAGTTCTGAGAAATAATTGACTTATCTTAAAATTTGAAAAAAAAATCGTATATAAAAATAATTTATTTTAAATTTTTATGGATACAAAAACAGATTTTTGGATCCATAAAAATTTTAAATAAATTATTACTTTGCTTAAATATATTTATGAGACAAAGAGAATGATTTGTGACATAATTACGATAATTATGATATTTATTTATGAACTTCACACTTGATAGGAAAGAAAAATTGATAATAAGAAGCGTAATCTAAATAATCTCTAGAAAAACATAGATATTTATATTAATATTATATGAAAAAAAGGGTAATAAAATTTAGAATGAAACTTTTAACACAAGTGATCCAAGGTCATTCTTTATTTTTTTTAGATTGTTAAAAAGAATCAAATTAGTTATAATTAAATTAATTATAGCCTAACTCAAATACAGTACAAAGAAATTATTACTTACATATAAATTTATGCAAATAATAAACATTTTCCTTGTACTTTAAATTTTCGATTAAAAATTCAATAAGTAGCGAATAAAAAAGACCGTTTGTCTAAACTCGTGTGCATACAATTTGATGAATTCGATCATGTACAGTCAAACTTCGATTTAGCGCCACTTATCTATTCGCACCAGTGTGATGCTAAACCGAAGTAGGCTACTTGAAGCAATAAGTATTATATACGTCTACATTTATGAGATCTACACGAAAATTTGAGTTCGGAAGCTTGAATAATTTGCTATAATGTTTGTAATGTAAAATCGTACATACAGTAATTCCACGATACAGAAGAATCCTTTTATTTATAGGATTAGATCCGTCGAGTCGTTGGCGCTTTACGAGGGTGGCAACTTAGGAGGCCAGTATATCGACGTTTGACTTTATTCGCATTGTTAACAATGAAAATAAAAGCATCTTCAATTGAAAATATCCTAAAAGGTGCATTTAAGTAGTCGAAATACCAATCAGACCTTCATTCTTTTTTATAATTTTAAAATTGATTGTTCATTTGAAGTGATTAAAGAAGCTATGCAAAGTGCATAGCTTCTATTATCTTATGCATGCAATGATTTATCGAGAAGATAATGAAAGGTGGTCTAGGTGGCAAGCAGCTAAGTAAGCCAATAACGATTCGTTTGATATGAAACGGAATGCCAATAGCTCGCCACTAGATGCACCAAAGATATCGAATGATCGTGTAAAACATTCAAATCAACGTGAAAGATATATTAGGTTCACATCAGTAATAGAAGTCAAATTAAGTATACTTATGTTAACTTATGATCATACATGATTAAATAATTGTGAATTATTCGATTTTTTTTTCTTCTTTTTTCTCGTCACGCGTCACTTCAGAAGTTTTAAATGTTGCCTATCTCTGGTTTAGATGATATAATCTGACCTTTCACTAATCACGTATTATTAGAAGACGAATTTTTATTCTCAAACGGATTGCATAGTTATTAAAACGTTTTTCCCCCTATTAAATTATAAATATTGATACTTTGTTCGTATACTTTCTATAATAATAAAGTTAAGAGAATGCAAAAGTGAGAGATTTTTTTTCAAATTTCATCATCATAACATTCCAATAAGAGACCGTCTACAATTTATAGTTAAAGTGTTACGTGGCTTCTCTCTTTTTACACAGTATTTACGTAGCTAAATACGTAAGAGTTCTAATCTAGTCCGGAAGTCGCTCCTAGGATTTTCTTACAATTACATTAACCTATTTATGAAATGAAATAGATATTTTTGAAAAATATATAAAGACTGAAAATAAATATATTTTATTAAGGGTTACTTTAAATTTGTAGCTTAATTTACATAAATTTAGTATTCATTTTTTTCTATTCCAATTATTAAAATTTTCATTTTGTAAGAATTTCCAAAGAAAATGATTGCAAGAAATTTTGTAAAAATTCTTATTCATTGCAGCGTATTAAATTGCACAATTGTAATAATCTAATTGTAATTCTTACTTCAAAAAATTAACTATAATAATGAACTCAGAATACTTGTGGTCAGTTTAGAACAGTCAAACAATCCCTGGGACTCAGAAAACAGGAAAATAAAATTACTTTTCCAGTCTCGTGCCGCTATGCAACCACAATTACGGTGGTATCCGTGATAAACATTCAGACTAAATTGGACCAGTAAAAGATAAGAATACACTATATGTTACTAATTTGCATATCGTTAGTATATATTATTTTAGTCTCTAGTATACTGACGGTTATGGAGTGTGTTGGTACTCTCAGCAAGCTTAAAGCCTGCAAATAAAAATAATGCTGCCTGCAGGAAGCCTACGAAGATCTTGGTGAGGACCACAAGGGTTCCCTTGTGGTCCTCACCAAGGAAACCTCATTCAGAGGTTTCCTTGCGGCCCAGATTCAGAGAAAAGGTTGCTCATCACTGCTTTAGAATAACTTGATGTCCTGGAACTGGTAAAGAAACTGGAAAGTCCTGGACACTATTATTATATTTAAGTGAAAAGACATCCAAAATTAATTCAGGTATTACAATTTAAATTTCTTCACTCAAAATGTTTTTTTTTTGTACTAGAGAAACTTTACATAATAGAATTTTGTTTTACGAGAAGTCGAAAAATTTGGGGCTCCATAGATTAAGTCAAAAAATTATGCTTCTCCACTTTAACATCCCGAACACGAGAAGAAACTACTAAATGCGACTCAGTAATGAATAATGAGAATGAAGTAATATTTTCATATATATATAATGTATGTGTGTGATTACTGGAAATTACGAAATATAGAACCAATATTTTCCATCAAACTCTGAGATTTGATGGAAAAACTGAGATGGCCCAGTCAGTTCGTGCTAAAACGTTTGTAATATTTTAAATATTGCTGAACTTAAATTTAATTATTAATTTAATCAGTTTGTTTGATTTTATATTATACTGAAAGTTGTTCTTCGTGTTCTAATGTATTTCATTAACGACGAATAATTATTCATGAGTAACAGAACTTTTACACATTATACTTATTTTTATTTCATAAGTACAGTATTTATTATCAGACCGTTATTTGTTTAATTTCATATGACTTTTGCAAAACCTGATAAATATAACGTTTTTATATCGCATAGAGTATGTTCCCTTAAGGGAATTCGGATTACAGATTCTGTGTTCAAAGTAGTTCGTGAAACACAGACGTTAGGAACCACAGCTGTATATAAAAACAATAACTTTTTCAAAATATATATAAATTTTATTTAATCAATCTTTATTAAGTCATAATAAAATTTAATATCATAAATTCTGATATAATTATTGCCTCTGCAAACAGAGTGAAAAACCATTGAACACAAGCTGCTGCAAGAAAATTGAACAAAACCTATTAAATGGCATAACAAAATAATAACAATGATTCGTTGGACTATTTGCAAAAGTCATGGCTTTCAGTATAGCAAGACTTAGTACAATCACAAAAAAAAATACTCTAGAATTTTCAAATGCAGACAGATAATGTCTGGGGTAATGAGCCAAATGTTTATGTTAATAGTTAAAAAATAAAAAAAAAACAAGATTATAAATGTAGCAGGGCAGGTAACAACAGGATAAAAGAGAAATTGGAGAAAATTACTAAGTAATTTTCTCCAATTTCTCTTGCAATTTAAAGTTGCAATTTAAAGTTGAATTATAGTAAAAGAGAATTGGAGCAATAAAACCCATTCTAGGAAACCAAGTACAAAATCTGAATGATTTAAAACTGGAATCAACATCCATATGCTCAGAAGAAAGCATACACTTGAAATTCTACATCAGGAGTGGCGAACCTATGACACGCATGCCCAAAGTGTCACGTAACATATAAAATTTCGGTTTATCATATATTTTTTAATTATCTTGTCGGTTTATTACCCGATCATCCTTTTTCTGTCAGCTTCTTTACATTCATTCTAATTAAAGCATATTCATTTCATTAAAAAAAATACCGTTATTTCAAGTCTAAAACTTCGGTACGCATAAACATTTTAAAGATCATTATGCTCACTATGTAGCACGAGGACTCAAAAATGTTCGCCATTCCTGGTCTATCTATATCCTATCGAAACATTTGACGAAGTGCGGAGACAGAAACACAAGGGCATCACTCTATATATTAATGAGTGTTGGATGTATCTAGTCCGTATGTGCATAATCTCAGTTTGCTGTGTGCAACGTTGCGTAACACTCAAAATTTAAACATGAATTCGTCTTCCTAAATTCCGTGCGAAGTCACGTTCAGTGATCGAAGTTTTAATGTTGGAAAGTCGAGCACCTAGCGAAATTCAAACTTTAAGAATACTGAACTGATTTATTCACAGTAAGATCAAAATATCATTCTTTTTCTTGCACCTTAATAACTCAAGACTGCACTACAGTAAGAAAACAGTGAATTTGCTTAAAAACCCGAAGTTACAAGTTCCGCACTTTCCTCACTTGATACTATTAGATTTCTAATTGTTCCCAAAATTAAGAGTCGTCAAAAGGTCACTTGTTTTATCAAATGCTTAAGTTCAAGGTGCCAAAGAGAATAAATCGAGAATAAACTGTAAACTTTCTTTCATGCACGAATCCGAAAAATGCAATCATTCTAAATGATTATTTCAATAATACATATTTATTTTCAGTATAAACGTTTTCATTACTTTTAAAACTAGCCGCATTATTTTATGAGGTTGATTAACATGTAACATAAGGAATGTAGAACATTTTCCTAGACTTACCGTATTTTGACGAGTATAAGTAGCTGTCAAGTATAAGACGCACCCCTATCTTAAGACAAAAAATTTAGAAAAACAACTGTTTTAATGGGATTGTCTAAAGATGCATTTTATTCGTTTTTTTATTCAAGAATATGACGGACAAATTAATCGATACCTTTATTAAACTGAAATAATCATCATTTCTTAATGTAAACTCAGAGGTCACGTGATGACAATCGACAGAACATGGCGGCGATGACTCGTGTATCACTACTCTGATAATCAAGATACTCTAGCCATTCGGTTGAGGGACCATCTGCTTAACGGATCACTGCACAGGTGGACCTGCCCTAGAGTGGACCACTACTTAGGTAATTTCACTGTAAAAATAGTTACCTGTCGAGTATAAGACGCATCATGATTTTGAGCCCCAAATAGTAGTAAAAAAAGTGCGACTTATACTCGTCAAAATACGGTATTTATCAATCTTTGTACTTAATCCAGCTCCCACACTTATTTGACTCAAATGACATATTTAATATTCATAAAGTACAAATTTTTGTCTCCTTCCGCCTTTTGGGCACTAAGATGGCTTTATTTCATTACTCATCGTGGTTCGGCCCGGTCCACAATAAGAGCGACGAGGCCCAACATATGTATGACAAACCTCCCACAAAAAATTTCTGTAGTTTCTCTCCAGGAATGTTTTTAACTGCTCTAGGGAAACTGGGAATGGTTCGAAAAAAACCGAGACTTTTTCGGGAGATTGTCTGAGCCCCATCCCTCATCATCCGGCCGCTTTATTGGGAGCCTGGCCAAACCCATAATGGGCTTGCTAAATTTGTTTGTTAAGTTATGGCAACGCAACACCTGGGCGATCTGCCTAGAGGGATGCCTTCCGGAAGGTCTTTTTAAGGGAAACTGACTCCTATTTAGGTGTTACAGACGTGGAGAAAACCCGGAAAACTCCACGTTGCCAACCCGTCCGAGCGAGGCGCGAACCCACGAAGAACTCCCAGTGTTCAGGGTACGAAGACCGCTTGGCTACTGGTGGACCGGATTGCTAAAAAAACCACCTTCTTGAGTGTCCACAGGGAGGAGTTTAAAAACCATATGAACATCTATTAAGCAAAGAAAGTTGATGTATTTCGATTTCATAAGTATTTTTTTTATAGTTGTTAGTACATGTCTATTATATAGGTAAAAATTACATAGTATTCGAACGACAGATTTATTTATGAATATTTATGAGACGTTACAATAGCAAACGTGTCCATCATGCTCTAGTTTCGTTCATACATTAGTCGTGCTAGACTGATATCGAGAGGTCAAATGATACTTTTTCTGGCAAAAATAATTAATTTTCATCGAATTAACAAATTCAAATCAACAATCACATTCTGAATGGCGAAGGTCTCTTATATCACTATCTTGTAGTACTGTAATAACATATTTGTTGCTTGCATTGTACTAATTTTCAGGATTTAAGATACTGACAGTAATTTTCAGGACAGGAGAATGTTTTCTACATGTCCCGAAATGTCATCGAACGAAGTTTAGTTGCATTTGGACTGCTAAATCTCTCTCTAGATAGTGTTAATTATGATCACTCAGTATTTAATTATTACAATTTATTTACAATAAAATTTTAAATTTTTTCTTTCTTTTTTGTAAATGTCACCTCTCTCATCAAAAAATTTTTACGTATTTGTGAAGGTAAGACTCACTAGGGAATGACTAGGACTCCCCAAGAACTTCAGAAACTACTGAACTTCGATGAGCATGGAAAGAAACGAGAAACTATCGTACTTAATCGTTTCATTATTAGTCAGGTGAGCAACAGTTTAGAAGGTAAGAGCAACTGCAGTTCGTTATGGGGATAATATGGGTATGTTGTGCAGAGCACATGTCACGCAACCCTAGTAAATCGTTTGATCGGTGCTGGTTTTGATAATTACTATGTAATATAAATTAATGTTTTTATCATTTAAGATATTTAATTTTATTTATTTATTTTTTGGGGGGACTGCAGTTTCGCAGTGCTTACCCCATTGCACGCAATCCTGTGTTCAGAGGTCGCAGTTTTTTAGTTATATTTGTAAATTTTTTGTAGAAAAAGACAGTTTCAGATTTAACACTGACAAACAATTGAATTTGTGACATCATGTCAGAGGTGGGCAGCCATCTTAAATGCTGTGCCAAAATCGTCAAATCTGATGCAAAATTTTATCACGTGCCAATTGAAATTTTTGGGAGCATATTATTCGCTCTAGTGGTTGGACGATGTTAAGGGAAAACACCCTTCTTGTAAATCAGTATTTAGCAGAGAGAGAAGTTTTGGAAATACGCTTAATAGGATGTTTGTTGTTTTTTTATTCAATAATCTTTACAGTTTTATTGATTAGAGCGACAAACACTATTCTATTCAGTTAAAATATCTGACATCTTTGGCGAGTTGTATATTTTTTAAGGTGATCCCTGGGTTGCGTATCAGAAAGAAGTTTTTGGCGTGTCTAGTTTGACACTCGTGCCAAGAGTCGCCCATACCCTGCCAAGTGCGAACAGTCATTCTTTAATCATAAACAGCGTTTATATACAAACACAAAAAAGTAAAAACATATCTTATTTTTTGTTTTATAAATTTAAATTAACGTTTTGTACTTAAAAAAAATAATTTTTTAAATTATCAAAATGAAGTTTGTTTGTTTAACGCCCAGATAATTTTGTATTTATGTAAACCATGGAAAATAAAATACTAACGTGTGACTGAAGATCAATAACAGCGTTTGAATAAATGGCGAATTGCTTAAACATACTATTGATATGTATAAGGAATTGGTTATTTATATATTTTGTATTAATTCAAAACAGCCAATGAATGGAGCCGCTTTTCCCAAGACATTATTATAATGTAAATATAAATATAACACGCAAGCTAAATACAGAATGATTTTAAAAAATGTTCACATGGAGGTAACTTGTTACGCCTGATTTGTAGTAGCAGGTTGTCCTAATTAGTTCTCCATCAAGTGCAAAAGGTCGCGACCAAACTGTTGAGTTCTCAAAGTACCTTATTAGTTATTATTCACGCTGCGGTGACTGCGTACCTTCTTCCACATAAATGTTTACACATGGTGCTTCAAAAAATTTCTTTAATTACAAATTTAAGAAACAAGTACAGTGGAATCCGATTATTATAATCACGAATAACGTTAACAGTCAACTATTGTTATCATAATCAGTCGGTCCCAAAACATGATATAAAATTAATTAAAAATAATCCATCTATTATAATCAAACTTCTGCTATCGATACCAACTATGATAATTATACTTGGAGACAAACGATAAGAATTCTTTTAAAAAATTTGTGCAAGTGTAAACGTACCTTTTCTTCGAAACTTACTGTTAGTCGAAGCATACATTTATCTTTTAATACCATGCGCATGACAAGAATTCTTAGAGAATCGCGTCCTTTGCCTTTTCTAAATATTAATATATTGTTGCAGTGAGTGGAAATAACCATATGCATTTGTTACAATTTCTCTGGTTGGTCTGCAATTTTCAAATTGCGAACCTATAAATTCACACTGTCGCTGCCTGTCCGTCTTCCGTTAATCTCGACAATAGAGATCACAAACGGAAAGTTAGGGGCCGGAGGTCCCGATTAATTTTTAAATTAAAATATGATTAAAACTGCAGCACATTGTGACGATATCACAATAAATAATTAAGATTTTTAAAATTTTGTGACTTGTTAAGACTGTATAAAAGCGCTCTGTAAAAAAATATCTGAATCATAACAAAAAGCAAAGCAACAGCGTGGAGAAAAGCAAAGAATCTGTGTTACAATAGGTTGTCCAAAACGGACGAACGTAGTGCACAATAATGGTTGTGAAAATAATTTTCACAACTATTATTGTGTAAGATTATAAAAACGGATCAAAGAAATTTCTTCGTTTTCTAATGAGAACATGGATCAGAAGAGAGAGAACAATCTGGAAAAGATAGCCGATTCAGCATTAAAAATATGGTTTAATAATGTTCATGAAAAGAATATTACAGTTAATGGACCTATTTTGCGTCAAAAAGCAAAACTAAAAACTATGGGCAAATGGGCAAAGATTTTATTGCAACTGATGGATGGTTCAATAAGTAGAAAAAGCGAGAGAAACGTGTGTATATACATCTTTATCGCGAAGAAAAAAAGAACCGATTTATGCAAATTATAGTTGAACATAATGATATTCAAGATCGATCTAATTTAAGCCCAAGTGCAAAAAATATTTCCCTTCTTGATTCACTGTATTCTGCTAGCAATGTCTTGGAAGTAAGTCTGACAGAAAACCATCAAAAACTGCTCCCGAAGAACCTGACCTTACAACTGAAATTTGCAAAAGAATTCCAGGCAGTTTGAAAATTAAGTGGATTTTGAAGTGGTAGCTACAATGACTACACTGGAAATATGTAAAGACGTTGCTGATGATAACTTCAAATAATAAGAAAATGGTCATAACCTATTTACAGAAATTTCAGTTCCTCCAACAAATGCCCAGATTTAAGCTTTTCAATTTCTTCGTTGTTTTGTGCAATGTAGTGCAATAAACTTCGAAAAGCATTGACTATAAAAATTATATTCAGGAGCTAATAAATGCAAACAAACTATAGACAATACTTGATAAGTTTTACAACTAAATATTTTTGTTTTTAAAAAAAAAAGTTGTTTTGTAAGAAATATAGCATATATAAATGTATAATGTATTAAGTGTGCAGTTTGCGATAAATATAAATTGTGCAAATGTTATAATTATTTGTAATAAATTGAGTTCAATAATGCAAATTTTTGCAATCTGTTTAATGTTATCAGCCAGTTATTGTTATCAAAAATTGCAGGTCCAAAAGTGATCATAAGTGGATTCTACTGTATTTACATTTTCTAACAGTAATTTACACCAATAGTTTTCTGACTTATTGAAAATTTGAAACAACAGAAATTTAGGATAAATTCAATAAACTTGAAATAATATGGACAATATTTTTCTTCAACTTAATATAGATGCACAGATATAGTTATTTAACAATATAATTAGGTGTTTGAAATGATTCTCAGAAGTGATACAACAGAACTGCTAAATTTTATACATTAAACTGTTTAGTGTAGATACTTTTAATTAAAAATCATTAGAAAATGTGTTTACTTTACTCTAAATACACCAACAATAGCTTTAAAAATTCCAGCAATGAATTGCCTAACTTTCCTGACTATTATGTGATTTTATTTAAAATGTACGTTTTATATTGCTAATTATAACAAAGGCAAAAGGCTTAATTGAGAGTAAGAATGAGTTTAAAAAATTGTAAATGTCAATTCAACTAAAATTTTCATTAAATTCGACCCATACAAAATATTACACGGGACCCCTTCTATCTCCCACCCCTCGATCTGTAACCACCAAAATTTAACAGCACCAATCTCCCTTACATATAAGTTACCATACCGAATTTCGTTTCTTAATCTTTAGCCCATCCTGAAATATTAAACAAAACAGACGCCACACATACAGTAAACTGTGTAAACCGGAATCGCAAGGCACCAAATCTTTTCTGGTTTGGCAAATTTCCGTTATGAACAGGTTTTTTTTTAAACATAGAAAGTAGCTTCGTGTTCTTCCCGCTTACACTGGTTTACACTATATTCAGGTTCTATTTTGGACGTATTCCTGATAATACTTGACTTTTTGGGGTCAAGAGATGTAGATGATTCCAAAAACTGGGAGGTTCAAATATGACACTATTACATTATTATATAGCAACAGCGGGAAATCTAACCCGTGTTACGTTATAACAGCCGAGAAAGTAAGTGTCATTGGCGTTATTTGTAAACTATTTAAGTTTATATAATTTATTTCTTCAATAATTTCATACAAACTTATCAGGAAACAAAGTCATACAAACGATTCCAAGAAATAAATAGGGAGTTGTATGAATATATTTCATTGTATTAATTAACTAATATTAAATTGTTCTTATTAATTTCTTAAAACTTCAAAGTTAAAATCATATAAAATTTATCACCCGTTTTTTATATCAGTAACAGCATCAGAGACAAAGAACCAATACTAAGGTGTTTAGATGCTAATATTTATTGTAACTATGCATTTCGGGTGTTTTCTTTTTTTAAAAACTTCAGGACACAAAACTTTTTTGCAATAAACAAAAAACTTCGTTTCCATAATCTACGAATCATATAAAACTTTTTTGCAACCTGAAAAGGTTTTTTTAAAAAGGAAACACCCGAAATGCATAATTACAATAAATATTAGCATCTAAACACCTAGTATTGGTTCTTTGTCTCTGATTGATGCGGTTACTGATTTAAAAACGGGTGATAAATTTTATATGATTTTAACTTTGAAGTTTTAAGAAATTAATAATTATTTTTAAATATACCGCACCATTAATATATAATTTTTAACATTAATATATAAGTATACAATTTAATATTGGTTGTATTTATAATTGAAATATACTTAGTATCAATACTGCACTACTGTTTAAAAATTGAATAAAGTATAGCATAAATCATTCATTAATGCTTCTTGTCCTTTTTCATTAAATATTATTTAATATTACTTTACTGTGACTATAATCTATTAATAGGACTTATTACACTGATGTAACGTCCAAATAAAGTTTTTTCTTTAAACCAATAGACTAGTTCGATCTCTTTTAAATACATACATTACATCATCTAATAAGTCCTATTAATAGTCGCAATAAACTAATACTAATAAGTAATATAGTATGAATCCATGTTGGATTCGATAACTACTGAATATCGACATATTGAGAATATACTTGAATAATTTTTGCAAATATAGAAAAATCTAACAACGTAAATTATAACTACATGTTTACTACTTAATACATCAAGAATAATTACTTCTATAATGATAATAAAACGTGTAACTTGGAATAGCGTTGTTTTTTTTAACGAATACACAGTCAAGGATATTGCAATACGTAATGAAATAAAATTTTATATCGAGAACTTCAAATAATCTATGTTCAAAAATAGTTGATCATAGCGCAATTATGATCAAATTCTATCTGACGATTTCAAATTAGCATTGATATTTGATCATACATCAAATTGCCATCGATTGTTTTTTTAAAAATAAAAATAAAGTCATTGTATTCAAAACGAGGCCGTTCAATCCAAAACGGTCATATTCTTGGCTTTCGTGAATATTTTTGCATTAACATAATTTACGAAGATTAATTAACGCTTGCTCATAAATGTCCATGTTCGTAACTAAGGATCAAGAGTTAGAAGTTGACTAATTCGAGAATTGTTACGATAAAACTTAAATACGAATACTTGTAAACTCATCCATTACTTTTTGGTAAATTAATAAGCTTGACTTTTCGAACCTTTAAAATAATCTGAACTGAAACAAAGAATGTTTGAAGATGAAAGAAAACAAGCCGATGAAAAATATTTCCAAGTATCTTTTTAATTAGTCGGTATGAATTAGTCCGAAAACTTTTTCAAGATTTAGTTTTCAATTTAAAGTATTCCCGCTAGGAGAAACTTTAATATTGTATATTTATTAAAAACTGTATGAAGTTCGAAAAAGAACTTTGCCTCTTCCGACTTCAGAGGTAATTAAAGAACTTCCAAACAACACTTAAAACAGGACAATGTTATTTTAATTACTAAATATCAACTGTAAAATTATGTTACCTACAAATATAGATAACTTATAATTTAACAGTTAATGTTCTTTAATTATCACTAAAGTCAGAAGAGGCAGAGTTTTTTCGAATTTTATACAGTTTTTAATAAAAGTAATTCTGACCCCACTGTAATGTCTTTTAAACTTTTATTTTTTATTTAATACATTTTATTTAATACAGTAATTCGCCATTAGTATAATTATTATTATGGTGCTTCCTGCTTTCGGATCAGAACCAGGGCTGTCGCAAGGGAAGTCTTTCCCGGATATGTTGAGACCATCCTCACCACCTGGTCGCCTGGCCGAACCCATAATGGGCTTGATAAAAAAACAGTGTCCACAGAGAAGAAAGACTATAAAATATAAAAGCGTAAAAACTCTATAAAATTAACGTTACTTTTACCAATAGAAAAATGAAATATTTAAGACTGCTTTTTTTTTTTATTAATAAATAAGCATTCTACGTGTTTCATTTGTTCACAAAAGAGTAAAAGGGCCCTTTTACCCTTTTGTTTTGTGAACAAATGAACCCGCAGTGACAAAGTATAATCATTGTTATCGAAAATGCCAATGTACCGTATCTGTCGGCGACGCATTTAGAATATAAAATGGGGCATCACGCAGTATGCAAGAAGTTTCAAACGTCAGATCGGTGCTCTCGGGTTGCAATCAGGCCCAAGTTCTGGTCACGACGAAGTTGTTGCATGGGACAATGGACAAATATCGTTCATTGGTTTCTTTTATATTTTCAGAGTAGACTAGAAGTCAAGAATTTTCTGTTATTTGTTGATAATGGAATTTCGAGTCCCCTTGGGGATTAAGAAAAAGGCATCCCAGACGAAAAGAAGGCATGCTCCTCAATGTACGGGTGCCCCTTGTGTCTTTTATGTTACAATCTAAAAATGCAACAAATTCCTTCGCAAAGTGAATGAATTTGCAGATTTAAATACAAGTACATAATTTAAGTGTGATTAAACAATATACTGTACAGTCAACACACCTTAATACTGAGAACGCACATTTATTCAGCTAAACAAACGTTTTCAACCCATTTCATGGGCCATCATCAGGTTAAAGACGTTCGAATCAAAGCCATTTAAATTTGAACGTGTTCGATAATGGCATGGATTCGAACGTCTTTAACCTGATGATGGCCCATGAAATGGGTTGAAAACGTTTGTTTAGCTGAATAAATTTGCATTCTCAGTATTAAGGTGTGTTGACTGTATACTGTTAAAGAATCTGAGTGAGAATAGGAGATTAAACAATGAAAATTCCAAAATTTAGAATTGCTTTTCCAATTTCGTTTGTTCAAGCAAATCTTGTAGAAGTTATCAGTTTTTTAGAATAAAACAAAAAACAATGAAAACATTTATTATTATTATTATTATTAGTGAAACCTCCATTAATTAACGGACACTCCCGAATAGCGGACATTCTAAATAACGGACACCGTCGTCCATAACCAACCTTACGAAAACAGAATGTCCCGTCTTCAATATTCTGAAAGAATTAATTACGTACGAAATATCCTAAAATGAAAGCAAAGAATCGGTTCAAATATTTTCAGACAACGAATTTTGACCATAGGCGTCGAATAAAGACTGCTTAAAATAGGAATAGGGGAGGTTATAAAAAAACGTTATGTTTTTTCTTTTCTTTATCTGTCAGAGAAGTTTAATACGGTTAAGTTGGCGATCACCATTTATCGTTATACATATTAATGTTATTAAACTTCTGTCTTATTGTTGAAATTAAGCTTACGATACCAAATACCGAATATACTCGAATAAGACGATCTCGCATATAGGACGAGGTGCGACTTTAAAGATCAAAATAAAGAAAATTAGATTTATTAAAACAATTCTAATTTTATTTCGTTTAATAACAAATAAAATATCAAATGCATGTAAATGCACACATTGTCCTGCAAAAATTTCTGGCATTTTAAACTTAAAAAAATCTTGTAAAATCGACAACATAATTTGTTCATGTAAAGCTGGACAATCGAGAACCTTTTTTGCCAATTCTTAACAGTCGAATTCACTCTTCGTTGATTACACTTATGAGTTTCTTCGAATTTCCAAACAATCATCTGTTTTCATATGGGAATTAATTAAAACTTATATCGGGCTCCCGTGTAATTTTGGAATTCAATTCAAAAGCTTTGCTTTTCCTATTGTTATTCATCTTTACTCCTGACAATACACAAGAACGATTCAAATGACCCAGATAAAATACTTTCGTTTTTAAACACCAGAAGGTGAGAATCCGGTAAAATATGCGAATACATAGTTTACAAAAATTATACAAAAACGAAAAGAATCCTTCGCTCGCGCGTATAGGACGACCTAGGTTTTTGAAGCAGTGAAAAATGGATAAAAACCTCGTCTTATATGCGAGTAAATACGGTAACTTACACTTTTCCGAAGTTTCATTCGACAAGAACCGTAGTATAGAAGCAATGAAAAAAAAAACTTAAGATCATAAATGCGAGAAAACCGAATATCTTCCCACATTTTAAAGTGGTCCGCAAATCGCCTTCATAACGCGACATTTAAACTTTCACCAAACAATCTCTATTGTAACCGTTTTAACAGCTTTGTGGTGGCCAAAGTGTAATTTTTAATAAATCAGTTACTGAAAAAAAGAAAAAAAAATGCTTGAAAAATTACACCCACTTGATAACTACAAAGCAGACCTGCATTGGTTTTTATTAATCGCTTAAATCAAAATGACGTTATAAATGAAACAACAATTTCGAATATATTTCCCACCACTTGAAGTGAATAGCAAATCGCCTTCGTAACTCGAGATTCAATTAAAACGAGATTTTTATAATTGAAAAAAATAATATATTGTAACATATATAATTAATATACGTATATTTTTCAGTATATTGTCATTACTTTGTAAATTTGATGTTTTCGTAATCCATCATATTTTTCTCTTTATAATGATCGGGTTAAAATACAATATGATCGCCGGCATGTCTCTTTGGTAATTACAGTATGTTCGAATACAAATTTTTCTCAAAACAATCTGTTAATTGCGTCGTTCGTTTCCGTTACTTATTCGGTAAATTTGGTAATTTCTCTCTCTCTCTTTTTTTTAACAAAAACTTCATAAGAAAACAACCGATTTCGCTCACAACTACTTGATAAATCTCAACGCACTACAGTGAAATGTCGATATAACGAACACTAGTTTAAAGAAATTGTCAGTGTAATGAATTTATCTTGCATTTCCAGCCAATTTCCTGTTCAGCTCGATGCAAAAGTGTTTTGTTTTAATGAATACCATTACACCTATAACGAAAATTTAAGTTTAATGTAAAAATTCTCACCGTTATGAAAGAATACTTCCATTATACATCATCTATAAATGCATAAATCATTGTGTTGCAATTTTAAAAAAATTGTAGTCGTATAAATTCCCATTGTCGTCCGTCCGTCTTTCCTTAATCTTGAGAAAGGAGTTAGATAGATGAAAGACGAGACCAAATATGCAAACCTTATGGCGGGAGACCCCGATTAACTATATACGAACTTCCGATGCAAACTGGAAGTCACGTTATTAAATTCAAAACTTTTCCCACGAAAGATGTCATATGCCGGCATAATTTCGATTGTTAAAAGAAAAGTATGATGTACAGGGGCAAGACACATACTAATTTGAGGTGGAGAGCATATATTTTAATGAAATAAATTAAAAATTGCAGCCTAGCATTGTGACGATGTCACAAATAATTACTCGTTCATTTTAGTAAATAATAAATATTATGTCACAGTCTGGCAACACTACTGTAATTTTAATCCTCAGTTATAGTTTCGTTTTTCTGCTATTAATCTAGTTATTTAAGTTTACGAGGAAAAATGGGAGAAAAACAAAGAATGAAAGCAGTTTTCTTTAGAAGAGAATAAAAAATAGATAACGCGCAAAAAGAAATTAAACAAAAAGATGTGTCTGACGGCATAGTAGAATGCTGTCACAGTACAGGATTTCATCGAAAAAATTTTGATTAAACATATACAAACAAAAATTAGCCTTTATTTTCTGATAAAAAGAGAAATAAAAATTAGAGAGGCAGGATTCCAACTAATTGGTACTATAATGTAGTACCAATTAGTTGCAAAATAAACTAAAATAACGATATATTATATCGTTTAGTTGTTCGCTCGCGATATTTTTCATAATTTTTATTACAGTACTGTATAAATTTTTATTCTGTATTTAATATAACACATTCTGAAAATGTGCGAAATTTGGTTCCATATAAATACTGTACTAATAGATAATTGAGTTTTAAAAACTTTTACTTCAAATTATAAGCGATTCTTTTATTATAAATAAATTTCTTTTATCCTTGCATTTTTGACTATTTCGATATAACAAAATTTCAGTACAACGAAAATATTTCAATGGTCACAATTTCGTTGTACTGTACCAACATTTCACTATATATTGCATTTCAGTTACTTTTAAGATAGCCATGGCATACATCCAAAAAAAATTAATTGCTTCTAAAGTGAATAGAAATTCAAAAGCAAAATTCACTTGATAACTTTATTGGTAGTGGACATTTTCCACCACAAGTTAAATACAGAATTGCCAATCTTACCAGTAAACGTATGCCAAATTTCAAAAACTGACAAAATTGAGAAAATTCGGATTATGTTGCTATAACGATGAGAACGTTTCAGTTTATATTTCGTATTCGGGATCATGCAAATTATTATTGTTATTTGGCTTTCTGCCTTGTATGGAAAACTTTGTTTCCACTAAAAGGACCTTTCTCAAGTCTGTGGTGAGTTCGGCTAGGTCCACAATAAGAATGACCGTGGGGAACGAGGATGCTCCCATAAAATTCTCGGCTATACCTACAGCTCCGCGTAGCCCAAAATCGAATCCGAGCAGGTTAAAAAACTCCTGGAATTTTTCGTGGAAGTTGGTCTGACCCGGATAAGACTACCCACATCCCTCTACCCGGCCAAACCCATGATGGGCTTGAAAAAAGTCCTCTTGGAGCCCACAGGGTAAAAATTATTAGGAGACAAGAAAAGTACGATAAAAGAAATTTATAGTTCGATGAAGCTGGCATATCTTATCCATCTTGAAAATCCATTTCAGAATCCATCTTGAGAATATGACAGAAGAAACATAAATGAACAATATATTTAGATGATGCTGATGATTTATTCAATTATATATGAAATAAAATTATTTGATTCAAAAATGAAAAATATCAAAATGCAGTAGAGTTAAATATAACAGTGTATATTCATATTCTTAATTAAAATGCATCTATATCAGAGCTGGAAAAAATACTAAAAAAGTAATTCAAATACATATACCAAAGTTAAGTATTCATTTTTAAAATCAAACACAGATAGTATTTTTATTTGAAATATTTTCCACAAATATCAAGTACCCAAAGTACGTTGGAATATTTGAAAAGCTCAAAATATCTGTATGAAGGGTTGAAATGCTTAAATATAAAGCATCTATTTTTTAAAAAAAAGTAAGAAAATATATTATTTTTGAAATTATTTTAGAACAATTGGGACAATTCAAAAATTTTGTTAGCTGCATAAAAACTTTTATGAAGCTTCATTTTCATTATATAACTGCATTAAAGAATTTAAATAGTACGAACAATTATTTATTGTGACATCATCTCAATGCAATTTAAGTAGTGTCTTGCCCCTGAGTAGCTAGTCTTCTAGCAAAGTTGCTTTAAGCAGTTTTGCCAGGCATTACCAGAAAAACTGCTTAAAGCAAAGCATTTCCAGGCAGCACTATGCATCAATAAGATTAAAAAAGTTTTACCAGTCAACTCGCTCAGGTCTTTCTTAATATTAGTATCTAACCTACAGGCCATAAAAAAATAAAAGGCCATTTGAATAGGACTGCAGCTCATTTATCTCCAACTCTATCATCAAGAAGGCAGCGTGTTTCTGTCATAACTACCATGGAATATGAAAATTGTCAATTTTTGCTGTGGAGGGTTGAAAAATGCATGAAGACAAAAATATCCATCCTTAGCACTCACCAAGACCAGAATTAAATAATTTTAAGAATCAAAAACTTTCAAAAATTGAATAAATTTCCAAGAGTTGGATTCTCAAGAACAAACAAATATATTCATGGAAATGAGATTAACCTAACAGTGTTGCTAATTTGCTTTGTACAGAATAGATGCTCAGAATTTTGACGGTCGGCTCAGCTTGAGTCCAGAATTGCAAATTGGCTCACAGCTCAGCTCCAATCCATATTCCAAAATTTTGTAATCTAATATGAGGTAGTCTCATAGTACTTCAAATTATAGGGACTCAATTGTACAGTATATGTTTCAATAGAAATGGCTGTCATTATTCATATCATTTTAAAATATTACTATTTATTACATTTAATAATTCTCAATCTAGAAATTGCTTATAGGTTCCATTGCTTATTGTTCAAGTATTTTTTATTTGATGCTCTCATTTTAATAATACTGTATATAAATGAAAATACATCAACACACTGTATCCACTATTATTACAAATGAATTTAATTTCAAAAATGGGCTTTACTGCAACACACTGAGGTTAAGCTCAGTATTTCCAATAACTGAGCTTAGCTTTGTCAAACTCTATTTTTCATTATTGTAATGCGATTAGAATTTCTGACAAAAAAGCAAAACAGTAGTTTTGGTACTTGGTTTGTTCTTTGTCCAGAACTTTGCACTTGAACATTTCCATTTTTAGTTGCAACTGCTTAGCCGATTACAGTTTATAATGATTTTATTCTATCTTCCTTTTTTACTCGAAAATATAAATTATATGCATTAAGGCACACATATATCACTTTTTGTCAATGTATGGGAGCAACACAAAGCAAACTAAAAGAAATCCATGTTTCAAATATTTTTGCTTTTAAATATTTAAAACAAAATCAAGAAGTGATGTAGTCAATTTGCAAATGGAAGAATGTGTTTGAGACAAAACAATCTGGACACCTCATCACATTAATTTAACCTAAGATCAGCAATTTGGAATATGCTTGTTTGAAAGAAAGAAAGAAAATAAAACAAAAAAAAATCAAAAGATCAAAATGCATGCAATATTGAAACTGAACAGAAGGAGGATATGTATCACATTCTGCAAAACATACCAAAATATAGCAAAGCGTGCATCTGCTGGATGCCAAAATAAAAGGCCATTTGAATGAATCTGCCACTCATTTATCTCCAACTGTATCAGCAAGAAGACAGTGTTTCTGGCATAACTACCATGAAATATGAGAACATTGTGTATTTTTCAACCCTCCATAGTAAAAAATTGACAATGATATAAAAACATCTATCCTTGGCACCAGGGCTGCAGAGTCAGTAAAAAAACACTCGACTCAGACTCCTGATAACTTTAGTAGGTCGACTCCAATTTAGGCAATATTAAATACCAAGTCATTTTATGGGGGACAGAGACACTCATAGGGGAGTACCCTACTCCAAACTCTGAAAGGAACCCAGGGCATTTATCCAAGTACTTTTATAGGTACAGTAGAGCATCAATTATCCGACTCAATTGGGGACTCGGGTTGGTCAGATAACTGAAAAGAATGAAAAAAATACATTATTAGTGTAGTATATTAGTATATCCCTTGTAATTAGTATATCGCTATTAACCAACTTCGCGTTGAATTTTCATTGATGTTAAGCCTAACATTTTTTTTTAAAATAATAATTGTCGCTATTGTATCATTAAAAATTATTTTTAAATTATTTTATTGCTCACAAAACAAACAACCACTCATAATTAAAAAATTAAGTCTCGTTTAAATGCAAACATGCTAAAACATGCAAAATTTTAACAAAAATAATATTAAAGTAGCCAAGACATAGCCAAATATTGTAGTGCCATATCACTAGCGGGACTATTGTATGTAGGCATTACTATGTCACATGAAAATGCAAACTGTACATGATACAAAACAATATGCAATGGTTTCAGAGATATGGCTGCAAAATGCTGAAATACCTGAACAGTAATAATGTGCACTTTGTAATTATTATTTTGTTTTTTCAAAGTGATATCTACAATTCACATTTTCAAACAAATGAGACAGAACAGGTTGTAATTGCATTTCTTCATGAATGTAGTCCAAAGTTGTTCACAACAGAACATGCCTTTCCATCACACTGGAGTGATGATTAAAGAACAGCGATAATTATATGAACATTAGTGATCCCTTTGAATATATTATCATATGCCAAATTTGGAAATAAAACCTCCCATTCCATGAATTACAGCTTGTTATTTTTCAAAAGAACTATACTTACTGCATTGACGAACATTTTATTTAGCAATTAAAAAAAATGAACATTAATGGAAGTTATAACTCAAATATGTTTTTGAATGAAGTACACTTTGCAATCATATATAAGAATATTGCCAAAATAACGTTAAGAACAAGAACATTTAAGACTCTAAGTTTTTAAATTTTACAATGTGATATACATAAAGCATAAAAAATAATTTACATAAAATTACACACACACAAGACTGAATGAAAAATTTTATGTACATTAAATCCTCGTTAGTTTGAAATTCACGGCACAAAATAATCATGATTTCAAATTATCCAAGGTTTACATATTTCTGTACAATATACCAAATGTTACGTAACTTATGTCATTTATTAAGCAAACAGAATGTGGCTACATGGACAGAATGCTATTTTCTTTAATAATTAATAAAAATAAAATAAATGTAAAGGCAAACAGCACATGTCCAGTGATAACCTCACAGGTTGCCAAATAGTTTTATAAAAGTAAATCAGATACTTCAAAATGAAGCCCAAATTATTTTTAAAGTGATCCAAAAAGTAGTAAGTTGCCCAAATCTAGTAGCCTAGAGCCCTACATATATCTCAATCTGCTACTTGTAGCCCAATCTTCAATCCCAAAAACCAGCCATATTTTATGAGATAAGAAAAGGGTAGTTCATGAATAAGATGACACCCAAAAATGTGTGACTAAAAGTAAAGCCATATTGACCAGATTAAGTTGTTCCTGGTCTAGTGTTCTCTTATAGTATGGAGGCACTTTGATCTAAATGAATGAGTTAACATATTTTTATTGCAATTTGAACAGAATTTTCACTTCAAATTTCGAAGTAGCTGTATTTTGAACCAACTGAATTCCTCAGCATGCAAATCGCTGTATCCCCAGCCTTGACAAAAGTACAGTTTCAAACTATCCAAGTTTGAATTAACAAGGATTTCCTGTATGTTTAATTACATTTTTTAAATGTCTTAATTTCATCTCCATTCTGTAAAAGTTTGTTGACATTTCCAAAGTTTCTGAAGCATTTTATTTTATAAAAACTATTTCTTTGATAAAAATCTTAACTGAAATTTTTGATATTTGTAATTCATTACTAATTTTAAATTCCTTCTATTCAGTTTTCACTTTTTTTATTTAAAGCTTTATTTACTTATATAGTTTGGTTTATATACCTTATGTATTCCACTTCATAGTGGAAATGACAAACTTAAAGAATACGGAAAGTAATAAAAACAGGAATTTATACTTAAATTGTTTTCACTACATTATCGATTTTCTGATGTCTCAAAATTCATAAAAATAATAATATTGGTAGCTGCCACATCTCAGTAAAAAATTTTATANTTTGAGGGGAGATTACTAGTTAATGGGAACAGCCATCACAATTGCAATCACCTGCGTGGCTAGAAATTGCATAGTGTGACCAGGGCTTAAAGCCTCATGTAGACAGTATGTTGTGTGTTTGCTTGTATATGGAAATGCAACATGTGGGTGATCTGCTGAGGAGGGATGTTTCTTGGAAGATTTTCTAAAGGAAATTGTCCCCTATTATATATGTTAAAAAATGTAGAAAAAAACTCCACATGGTCAGGCCATTGGCGAGGCATAAACCCAATGACCAACTACCAGTGTCCAGTGGTTTTATCCACTCAACTGGTAATGGGCCGACAGTATGTTGTGAAAGTAATACTATGTTCGCACACAATCCATGACTCACTTCAATCTCAATTGTGACTGTCACCAGTCGAACATTGTGCTGTTCACACAGGCAGTCCGCTTGAGAAGAACACGGCTATTATACGCAATGATAAAACTGACATAACAATAAACAAAATGGAAGTTTTGGTTAGAAATAAAAAATTTTCTTGCCATATACCTAATAATAGACAGATGTCATTGTCTCTCCAAATATATTTTTTATTTCTGTTGATAGTTCGACACATGTTCCACAGCCATCTTGTATTTTCTTGCACACGTGGGATTGTGGAATCTCTCTTATGACTGGATGTAGTTTCAAGAATTCTCGAGTCAATCGTGATTGAACCTTGTTTCAGTCGAGATTGAAACAGTACAGAGAAATCACACCATGGCATAGTCACCGACCATGGTCACAATCTAGATTGAAATGCTCAGTGCGAGCAAGGTATAAGGGTGTGATTATGCAGACGTGATCTAGTAGCAAGTGAGAGGTTGCAAGCGATATAGTTCGCTAATTATAGAATTTTTTATATTTTATTTTTTACATACAATTAGTAACTTTTGAAGAAAAATTTAAAGTTCATTCATATCATGCATATATTTTAATATTGTTAAATCCAGAAACAGTTTAAAATATTAATTTCATTTGAAAATACTTAAAATAACTATATTCATTAGAAACAGATTTACCAGAAGAAAACTGAAAATTATAAGTTAAAAAAGTTTAAATGCAATACAGTCATGTCCAAAAATAAGCATAACCATTAATTTAGTATATATCTCAGGAACTAGTAATCAGAACAATGTGAAACTTAAAAGCAGAACACTGTATTCTTTATGTAACAAAACAATTGAAAATCAAAAATTTCATCTAAATTACTTCAAAAACAAGAAAAACAAACTGTAAATCTTAAGATTGCACAAAAATATTTATGGTGTGGTTACCTCCTGTATGCACAGCAATTGTGCATGCTGGTTATAGCATTGTTTATTAGCCAAGCAGATTGGTCAGAAGCAAAATCCATTCTTTAACAAGAGCATTTGAAGCTTCAGGAGTGTTCTTGATGGAGGCTGATAAGATACAATTTGTCTCCCTAGAGCATACCTTATGTTCTATGGGATGTAGGTCCATAGATCTTGTTGGCCATTCCATGCAATGAGTATCATGATCAAGAAAATCATTGATAAATGGCAACCCTATGCTTGAAAGCATTATTGTCCATAAAAATGAAATCTACACCCATAATATCTTGGAAAAGTCTTATGGGTTTCCAACACTCTATATCTTGAAGTAATGGCATCCCTAGCAAAAACAGGAAGCTCAATGAAGTCATTAAGCATAATGCCATAACAGACAAAAAAATCCACCAACTCTAAACTGATTTTTTCCCACAATTTTTATGGAGTTGTACTGGATTTGCCATTCTCTCCATATTCTAATCCAACAAGAATCATTTTCTAGAATGTACTTAGACTCAACAAACAGAACATTGCCTCCATTTAGTCAAGATTCAATGCTGATGTTCTTGACACTATCTAAAATGAACTCTTCTATGCACAAAGGTCAATGGAACACAATATACTGGACATTGCCAAAAAGACCATTTGCCTAAAGCCCTGGTTACACTATGTGATTTCTAGCCGCGCAGGCAACTGCAACAAACGCGGGTTGCGCATATCTTCTTGTGGTCACATATTGTTCATTGACATTGCAACTCGGAAACGCGTGACCCTATAATAAACCAATAAAATTACAGTAGCTTGTTTTTTGTCTACTTTCGTGAGTTTGCCAATATTTTACATTCTACTTCAGAGTATTTACAAAATTTTAGCCACTTTTCTTATTAAAATAGCAAGCAGTTCCTTTTCTGGAATGAATAAAAGAAAAAAGGTGATTATTTTGATAGAGCTGGCGAGAATACACAAAACGATAAAATCTTCGATAAAACAAAGAATTAAAATCCCACAGATATTTGTGAGCCTAAATAAGCTTGATCAATCTCGATTCTGTAAAGTATTAATTTGCAATCATTGTGAGTAGAACAAACTTTTTGTTTCTAGTTGCAGTTGCGCCTGTTTTTGAGGGGAGATTACTAGTTAATGGGAACAGCCATCACAATTGCAATCACCTGCGTGGCTAGAAATTGCATAGTGTGACCAGGGCTTAAAGCCTCATGTAGACAGTATGTTGTGTGTTTGCTTGTATATGGAAATGCAACATGTGGGTGATCTGCTGAGGAGGGATGTTTCTTGGAAGATTTTCTAAATCTCTCAAAGTTCAATAATTATAATTAAATTAATATTTAATAAATAATAAATATTAATTTAATTATAATTAATAAATTTAATAAGAGATGATACCTAACACATACCTCTAGTACCAAATTATTTATAATTTAAATAAAAATGATAGTGGTAAAATAGCATGATTTAATCTGGCTATCATTTGCCATATTATTAAAATGTTGGTCTTCAGGATGTTATATATATATATATTTAAACATTAGCTTAGTATACGAACCTTCATAAATTGCTTATAATCTAAAATGTCATGATATTACAGGTGTCCAAAATGTTACTATGCAGTGACAAATTTGTAATGATAGTAGTTATACATATAGTATTGCATATGAGACCTGTAATATGCATATGAGACTATGATGTTCTTATGAGAACACCATACAGTCAACTAGTATTGAATGGACACCTTACAGATCTCATATGCAATACCACGGGTATAATTTTAATGTCATTACAAATTTCTCACTGCAGAGTACTTGGCAGTTTAAAAGATTCAATGTATTATTAGTTGACAAGCAATTAGACTAAAATTTAGTTCAAACTAACTTGATGAATATTGCAAGACATCTTGATATTTAGTATTTAAGTTCAGTAATTCAATAAAAAGATTTAAAATTAATAATTTTAAGATTTAAGAATTACAGCTTGTTATTTTTCAAAAGAACTATACTTACTGCATTGACGAACATTTTATTTAGCAATTAAAAAAAATGAACATTAATGGAAGTTATAACTCAAATATGTTTTTGAATGAAGTACACTTTGCAATCATATATAAGAATATTGCCAAAATAACGTTAAGAACAAGAACATTTAAGACTCTAAGTTTTTAAATTTTACAATGTGATATACATAAAGCATAAAAAATAATTTACATAAAATTACACACACACAAGACTGAATGAAAAATTTTATGTACATTAAATCCTCGTTAGTTTGAAATTCACGGCACAAAATAATCATGATTTCAAATTATCCAAGGTTTACATATTTCTGTACAATATACCAAATGTTACGTAACTTATGTCATTTATTAAGCAAACAGAATGTGGCTACATGGACAGAATGCTATTTTCTTTAATAATTAATAAAAATAAAATAAATGTAAAGGCAAACAGCACATGTCCAGTGATAACCTCACAGGTTGCCAAATAGTTTTATAAAAGTAAATCAGATACTTCAAAATGAAGCCCAAATTATTTTTAAAGTGATCCAAAAAGTAGTAAGTTGCCCAAATCTAGTAGCCTAGAGCCCTACATATATCTCAATCTGCTACTTGTAGCCCAATCTTCAATCCCAAAAACCAGCCATATTTTATGAGATAAGAAAAGGGTAGTTCATGAATAAGATGACACCCAAAAATGTGTGACTAAAAGTAAAGCCATATTGACCAGATTAAGTTGTTCCTGGTCTAGTGTTCTCTTATAGTATGGAGGCACTTTGATCTAAATGAATGAGTTAACATATTTTTATTGCAATTTGAACAGAATTTTCACTTCAAATTTCGAAGTAGCTGTATTTTGAACCAACTGAATTCCTCAGCATGCAAATCGCTGTATCCCCAGCCTTGACAAAAGTACAGTTTCAAACTATCCAAGTTTGAATTAACAAGGATTTCCTGTATGTTTAATTACATTTTTTAAATGTCTTAATTTCATCTCCATTCTGTAAAAGTTTGTTGACATTTCCAAAGTTTCTGAAGCATTTTATTTTATAAAAACTATTTCTTTGATAAAAATCTTAACTGAAATTTTTGATATTTGTAATTCATTACTAATTTTAAATTCCTTCTATTCAGTTTTCACTTTTTTTATTTAAAGCTTTATTTACTTATATAGTTTGGTTTATATACCTTATGTATTCCACTTCATAGTGGAAATGACAAACTTAAAGAATACGGAAAGTAATAAAAACAGGAATTTATACTTAAATTGTTTTCACTACATTATCGATTTTCTGATGTCTCAAAATTCATAAAAATAATAATATTGGTAGCTGCCACATCTCAGTAAAAAATTTTATACAATATTTTATTTTTAATTAAAAAGACTATTCAAGTTTTTAAAATAAAAATGTTTAAAATCTATTTGAACCAGGCTGCTTTACCACTATTATTTTAAATTAAATTATAAATAATATATTAGAAGTATGATAGATATTAGGTGCCATCTCTCAAAGTTCAATAATTATAATTAAATTAATATTTAATAAATAATAAATATTAATTTAATTATAATTAATAAATTTAATAAGAGATGATGCCTAACGCTTACTCTAGTGCCAAATTACTGGGTATTGAATACTTACTTATTAGTACAGGTAATGTAACTCGATTTAATCCGGTAATCGTTCGACTTTCAGACAAAAACTGAGTACGTAGACTTATAACACTTATAGGTATATGTATGCTTAAAAGTGTCATCGATTTTCTCGTAGCAAACTACATTTAAACCTTTACAGCCTTTGATGGCTTCCAAGCCAGAGACACCCGTACCTATAACAGCTACACGCATCTTAAACCTTGCGTAATTCTTCTCTAGTTATCACAGCTAATGCAGGATACACTGATCTTTGACAGATTCTCTGTCGTGTGTTAAGATTTCATTTAATTTTCTAATCGGAATAACCGATAAGGNGAGTATTTACGGAATTTTAGCCACTTTTCTTATTAAAATAGCAAGCAGTTCCTTTTCTGGAATGAATAAAAGAAAAAAGGTGATTATTTTGATAGAGCTGGCGAGAATACACAAAAAGATAAAATCTTCGATAAAACAAAGAATTAAAATCCCACAGATATTTGTGAGCCTAAATAAGCTTGATCAATCTCGATTCTGTAAAGTATTAATTTGCAATCATTGTGAGTAGAACAAACTTTTTGTTTCTAGTTGCAGTTGCGCCTGTTTTTGAGGGGAGATTACTAGTTAATGGGAACAGCCATCACAATTGCAATCACCTGCGTGGCTAGAAATTGCATAGTGTGACCAGGGCTTAAAGCCTCATGTAGACAGTATGTTGTGTGTTTGCTTGTATATGGAAATGCAACATGTGGGTGATCTGCTGAGGAGGGATGTTTCTTGGAAGATTTTCTAAAGGAAATTGTCCCCTATTATATATGTTAAAAAATGTAGAAAAAAACTCCACATGGTCAGGCCATTGGCGAGGCATAAACCCAATGACCAACTACCAGTGTCCAGTGGTTTTATCCACTCAACTGGTAATGGGCCGACAGTATGTTGTGAAAGTAATACTATGTTCGCACACAATCCATGACTCACTTCAATCTCAATTGTGACTGTCACCAGTCGAACGTTGTGCTGTTCACACAGGCAGTCCGCTTGAGAAGAACACGGCTATTATGCCCCTGAGTAGCTAGTCTTCTAGCAAAGTTGCTTTAAGCAGTTTTGCCAGACATTACCAGAAAAACTGCTTAAAGCATAGCATTTCCAGGCAGCACTATGCATCAATAAGATTAAAAAAGTTTTACCAGTCAACTCGCTCAGGTCTTTCTTAATATTAGTATCTAACCTACAGGCNACTATGTTCGCACACAATCCATGACTCACTTCAATCTCAATTGTGACTGTCACCAGTCGAACATTGTGCTGTTCACACAGGCAGTCCGCTTGAGAAGAACACGGCTATTATACGCAATGATAAAACTGACATAACAATAAACAAAATGGAAGTTTTGGTTAGAAATAAAAAATTTTCTTGCCATATACCTAATAATAGACAGATGTCATTGTCTCTCCAAATATATTTTTTATTTCTGTTGATAGTTCGACACATGTTCCACAGCCATCTTGTATTTTCTTGCACACGTGGGATTGTGGAATCTCTCTTATGACTGGATGTAGTTTCAAGAATTCTCGAGTCAATCGTGATTGAACCTTGTTTCAGTCGAGATTGAAACAGTACAGAGAAATCACACCATGGCATAGTCACCGACCATGGTCACAATCTAGATTGAAATGCTCAGTGCGAGCAAGGTATAAGTGTGTGATTATGCAGACGTGATCTAGTAGCAAGTGAGAGGTTGCAAGCGATATAGTTCTTGCAAAGGAAATCCATGCATAAGCAAGAAGCAAGAAATCTCACTGGCAATAGCAAATTTCTGGCTCTTGCAAATATCTGACAGGGTTTGATATTTATCGTGTCTTGCTTCTTCTCACTGAATACTGCACATGCACTTTAGCATGAACAGAAGATGCATCTATCATATAGCCTATATAAAAATATTTCTGTTTTATTAACAAATTATAATAAATTTGTTCCTTTTGCTGTTTCCAGAGAGGAGAAACACTATTTTGGTTTTCTTTTTATGTATTAATTATGAAGTAATCCTAATAAAAGTATCTGTATATTTTGAACTGGATAGATAGATCACAAAAAAAAAGAAAGAAAAAAAGAAAAGAAAAATCTTTTAAAAGGTGATTTTTGTGTGACCTAATAAAACTTTTTTCTTTTCAATTTGTCTCCCTAGTTTTTCTAGTAGTAAGCACTGTAGTCAAACCATTTTGATTTTTATTTTCATACAGTGCAATAATTCACACTTCTCTGTGATGAGTTTAACATGAACATGTTACATAGTAATCTCTTCACCACTTTCTCCCATTCACTCACATCAGTTTAGTCATAATGTAATTAACGAGTGCAAGAAACATCACTTATTCTTGTCTAATCGCACATCGTTTGGCAAATTCGTTTGCTCATGTCTGCACCTACTAGACATTCTTCTGTTACAACACGCTTTACTTAACATCAGAAGAGTGATCCTGTTGAGGAGTGGTGGTAATGTAACTCTTGGATCACTTCCTTGCTAACTTCTAACATTTGTTCTGTGAAGTGTGTCCAAAAATTTGGCTACGAATATCCATAGCACATTTCATAGTCTCTGTGACTAGCCTGCTTCTAACCTTACATGAATTTATGAGAATTATTGGATGTGGTATTTTTGTGGCATTATGACTCAGTATCTTACAGTATAACAGTAAAACTGTCTCTCTCACACTCCATGCATTAAGATGCAGGGTTGATCCATTTGCATTGTCCCTCACTTGAGGTTTCTTGGTGTTATCTTGGAGCATAAACTGTCTTGGGGTCTCCACATCCATCATATTATGATAAAACCACTCTTATATTCAATAACTTACAAAAGGATTGCTAAAAAATACTGGGAGGCTTAATAATGCTGCCTCAAACTGTATTTACAATGCAGTTTTCATTCCTATTATCTCGTATGCTGGGGCTACCTGGGAAAGCAGTGTCTTTCTCAGTCACAACTACTGCCGTCTTCAATCTGTTCAGCGTAAGGCCCTTCTCAGGCTCACAAGAGCATATTCTACTGCCTCGAATTATTCTCTTCAGGTGATCGGTAGGAAAACACCTCTGGATCTTCATTTGAGGCACATTGCTTGTACTTATCATATTAGGAAAGGCCACAACATCATTATGAACTCTACCTGCTATGGTGAAGGCACCTATGAGACAGATATACAATTTACCAACCTCCCTCATCCAGCAGTGAGATGTGGGTTTCATACATCCTTTACAAGTTGCTGCTGATTATACAATCTTCACAGATGGATCAAAGAATGCAGAGGGCACAGGCTCAGCCTTAGTCGTTTTTGCCAATGAGGAGGAAATATATCAGAGTTCTGGCAGTCTTCATCCTAACTGCTCTATATTCCAGGCAGAACTCTGTGCCATTAACATGGCTGTTCAATGGTGTGAAGCCAATCTTACTGGAAGTAGAGTTACAATTTGCTCTGATAGTGCTTCAACAATCAACACACTTAGGAATCCCAACAACCTTCACCCTCTGGTTAGAAAGATTCTAAACCATATACCTTGTGCTCAGAACTCCTATTCTCTCAAATGGGTGCGAGGTCATCAGGGTGTCCTAGGTAATGAACATGCAGATCTACTTGCCAGGAGGCTGCAACAATCAGTACCTCTGGCCCTTTCAAGTATTCAGTGCTACCTGTTCTTTTCTTAAGCTCCAACATTGGAACTACAGCTTGGATCTCTGGCAGCAGAGATGGGATAGCTACAATGGCCTTGCCAGGAACTTTTTTCCATCTACTCATGACCACCTTTTTCACCACTGGGTTAGTCCGGACTTTGAAACTACCCAATTCTTCACTGGGCATGGGAGATTCCAGGCCTACTTACAGAGGTTTGGCAAATCTGCAATGGTACCATCTGTAATTGCCTTGATGGGTTGAGCACTATATATATGTGTCCAATGACCGAGATACTAGGCACGAGCTTGCCCTTGCTCTTAGCCACACAGGTATTAATTGACATTGTGAACTTCATGTCATTCTTAAGGATAGTGACACCTACAAAGCATTCAAAACATTGATTCATAAGTATCACATAAGCTCTGTCATTCATTAAGTTGGTCAAGTCTGTCATTGGGCACTATTTTCATTTGCTCCCTGCACATTATTGTACATATCATTATTCGTTCTGCTGCAACATATATCTGTGTAATGTTTATTATTACTATTAGTATTGTCTATTTTATACTACTGTACATGTTATTCTACTCTCAAGTTATGTATCACATCAATTGATTTGTATCAGTCATCTCACCATCTGTTCATACTTCTTCTCTATTGTCATACTGTTTGTACGTTACCTCTCTGTTATTATGTATGTATTTACCTGTGCTTTGATATCTCTCTGTAGTTAACCCAATTATGCTCTGGCGGTATCAGGAGTAAATAAAGATAAAGATAATTTAAAGTAAAACTGTCACTGAAACAATACCTTGTTATACTGTATTTATAGAACCTTCATATTTTGCATAAAAATTTGGGCTTTTTAATGGAACATTCAAGTATATTCCAAGAATTTTTATTGACTAGAAATGTTCACACAATTTTTTTGCTGTTCTTTTCTTGCCTTATCTAATAGATTGAGAGATTATGCTTACATTTTTGGACATGACTGTATATAATTACACGATTAGTCATAAAATATATCATATATAAAAAAACTGAAACACAATCATAAAAAATGAGGATGTTTATACATTAATTAATTAATTATTTTTATAAAAGATATTGTTAATTTAATTATTAAATGTATTCAATCCACCTTTTATATGTACAGATATAATCATAAGCATCCAAATACATTTAGATATTTTTTGAATTATCCTGTTATGAAATACTGATCATCCTGGATTATTTGGGAGATGGATATCATAAGGAGCAAGGTCCAGACTCAAAAACATGGAAGGAATTTGCCAACTTAAGTCATGATGCACACTTACAAGTTTTTTACTGGAGTACTGTCTTTTTTTTATTAATTTTAAAATTTTTTCATTGCATCATGAAAAATTCATCTATTTCTGGTTATGAAATAAGATAAAAGTCCACATAAATAATATTTCACATTTCAAAGCATATTGGTTACAACTTTACATAATACTGATCAATTCAAAAAATTACTTGTTTAAGCACCATTACCATGATATTCAAGCATTAAATATTCAATTTTTATTTTAGTTTAATTCCATTATTTGCTGAGAATCACATTTACAAATCTGCTTTTCATTATATGTGATGACAAAAAATCTTAAATTATGTCAGTGACATACTCATAGTTCTTTGCAAATGGATAGCTACCACAATATAAAATATATTCTTAACATTCAAAGTTTAAATACCTTTCAAAATTGAAAACATCTAACTAATAGTATTAATATTACCAATGATTAATCCTGTCACTTCATATAATCTCTGCAAATTAGCTGCTCCATTTGACAGAATACTGATAAGCATGATAGCAGATGGAAAAGAATGCAAAATCCAGAAGTATTTACATTAACGATATGCTGTAGTTAAAACAACAGTACCAATTACATATCTTTAATTTTCTAAGTATATCTTCCTTAAACCCTAGCAAAACTTCTCTGTTCCAACCAGTTTTGTGCTTCCAAAACCATAAATTTAAACTTGATGACATTTTTATGCGACATATTGTGATTTTTTTTAATTGAAAAGGATTAAATCAACAGTAAATCTGCACTGATATTCACACTGCAGAGCTAAACAAATTCTTATTAATTTTATTAAAATTCTTCACTAAAAGTAAAAATTAATTATATTAAGCTATTTAATAATTTAAGAAATATTTATGTACAAAATAAAATAATAATATAAACCAGAACAAATTTTCTACAAAGTCTTTTGACTTTATAAAATAATTTATTAGATAACATAAGACTGGCTAATTTCTCATCATTTCTCCCATGGTATTTTACCTTCGCCTAGGGAGTGATGCGGGATGGTTGGCAGGATTCAGCCAGCCCTGATAACTAACTTTAGAGCTAGTTGGCCAGGACTGTTACTAGTCCACGGCACGTAGAGCCACCTGCTCCCTCCATCCACGGGTGTGGACCTTTATTATTATTATTTAAACAAAAAAGTCTGAACTCCCAATTACAGAAAATCTAATATCAAATTACATTTTGACAATATTTTCTTAATTATTTTTCCAATAATTCTCTTTTGTTATTTTAGCTTAATTAAATTTAAAAATTTCAGGTGGCTGATATAATTTTTTAAAACAACAAAAACTGTAAATATTTTGCATCACTAAATAAAAATTTTAAACTATTCCATCACTTATAAAACAAATATTAAATATTGAATAAACATTTTACAGATAGGTTTATTAAACCAACAAAAAATTTTAAAGAAAAAGTTTTTCAATAAAATTTTAATTAATTATTAATAATTTCAATTGGTATATAAAGATTTCAAAGCAAAAGTAATGTAAGTTTATTTTTCATGATAAATGAGCATATTTATATTTGATAGCAAAAATTACCTAGTTTTCAAATATAACAACAAACTAAGTATAAATTTTTCTCAAAACAAAAATTCTCCTTCATTGGAGTTGAATAAACTAAAACAAAATAACTTTGCTATATATTTGACTTCTTTAGTTCATCTTCATGAGATACAAACAAAATCTAAAAATAAAACAATGCATATTTTCTGAAGACAAATATAGTTTAAAAAAATAATTTTCCCAATACTTTCAAAATGTTAGTAAGCATTCTATTATCAACAATATTTTCTAAAGAAATTGTACTTTTGAATGTTTATGTGCATTAGATCATTCTATATTTCCTGATTAAATTAATGTATGAATTTAGTCTCTTATTAAAAATAATACATTTAGTACTATAAATCAGTGGTGACCTAATCTGGCCTACAAACATTTGACACACCCCTTATGATGAAACCTACTTTTAAAATTAAAAATATTTTGTATATGTGAATATACAAAATATTTGTCACTTGCTTACTTATGACTAATAAACAATCTAGACTGCCAAAAAGTTTGGGTACAAAGCTTTACGTAATTACATATGGTTAGATTAATTTTTAGCAAGTAATTCTTTTAAGTAAACTGCTGATTTTGTGAAAAATGTTGCAGATAAGGAATAGTTCACCATTAAATGTAACAATCATTGAACTACTTGGACTAATTTATTTATTTATAACATTTTTCACATTAGCAGCAGAATTCAGTTTCATAAAATATGGAAATTTCTAATGCAGAAGCAAGGTAAATGACAAGAAAATTAACCTTTGTATAGAGGGTTAGTCAAATATGGCGCTATCACGATGTAGTGGAGAATAAACATGGAAAATTTTTAAAGAATTTTCCGTGTTTTTCTCGTTTCCGTTTCGGAAACAATTTTTTTTAAACAGTTATGTCTAGTAAAGAAAAAAAAATCTTTGTTGTCGCATAATTCCTTTTTATGTGAATTTTTTTGCTGTAATTTTTGCTAAAATTTTCTTGCGAATATTGACATCATTCTCCAGTGCCACATGATCGCCCTTAACGGATGTATCTGTCGATCACTGCAGAGTGGTTAAGTTTTTAAAACAAAATACAGTGGAACCTCGGTATACGACCTTAATCCGTTCCTGGTGTTTGGACTTATACCGAATAGGACGTATACCAAACCAACCTTTTCCATAAGAAGTAATGTAAAAATGATTAATCCGTTCTCATGTAAAAAAATAAATGGCTTTAAACACCTCGCTTTCCTGGCTAGTTTCTGCTTGATTTTTCATGAGAGCAGCATGTATCCTTTTAACTTTCTCGCAAATAATTTCTTCCGATACGCTGTCGCCGGCACACTGTTTTTCAGTTATCCAAAGCAAAAGCAATTTCTCGACACGATCTAATGTCTTCGATCTCTGTTTAGAAATTGATTTAACCCCTTTCGCAACGTTATCAAATTTAATAATGTCTTTATTTTTCACGATTGTCGATATCGTCGTTCTCGGAATACGGAATGCAACAGTTAAATCTCGTTAAATCTCAAACACGCATGCCACCTTCATATTTCTCAACAATCTCTTTTTCAGTTCCGTTGTGATTCTAGTAATTTTTTTATTTTTCTGTTGCCGTTTTGCAATAAATGATTAATAAAAATAATAAAATGTTACTTACAAATTAAAATCAGAAGAAATTTAACAAAGTTATAAACCGTAACACCGCGAACGTCTAGTCTAGTGTAGTACACCGATAGTGCTACTTGTTCATAGATGGTGCGTATAATTGAATTAAGTCGTATACCGAATAAAAGTTGTATACCGAGCAAAATTTGTTTCGTCCAAACAGGACGTATTCCGAATTGGACGTATTCTAAAGCAGACGTATACCGAGGTTCCACTGTACTCACTTTCACTATACGAAAAAAGTTAAAATTTTTATTTCAGTTTTTGTCAATGTATATTTTAAATTGGTTTTGATCCTAATTGAAATGAAGACCAATTGGGTCTAAATTATTTGCTACTTGCATCAAATGTTATATTTTAGTTTTATATCCAAACAATAATAGGGCAATAATCTTTATATAAAACTACTCTTTTCATATAAGAACTAATTGCTTGTATATTTAGATGATACAGGATAGCAGTGTTTAATCTTTAATAATATACAGGGTGATTCAGAACTCATGGTACAAACTTTAAGGTGTGGTAGAGCACACGATAAACATTTTTTGTATAGGAAAGTATGGATGCAAGTGACACATTGAGGTACTGTACAAACAAAAGGAAACAAACTGTTTACTTATAGCATTATTAACAAGTGCATTTTTACATCAATGTTTATAATAATTGCTCAAAAATGTATCCACCAACAGTAATACATGCTTGACAGCATTGACCATCCTGATTGCCCAATTTATCAAGTCTTGATTACTTCTTATGAGGACATCTAAAAGCTCTCATTTACAAGAATCCAGTTGACTCTGTTGAAGACTCGTTACTTGAATATCTGTTGTGGCTGCACACATGCAAGAAATACCCAGCATGTTTGAAACTATGCCAATCACTCCATCAATGCTGCCAAGTGTGTATTACTGTTGATGAATGCAATTTTGAGAAATTATTGTAAACACTACAATAAAGGGCACACTTGTCAACAACGCTGTAAGTAAACAATTTATGTTTCCTTTTGTGTGTTATTTCTTGTGTTTGTACTTCAATATGTCACTTGCACCCATACTTTCCTATACAAAAAATGTTTTTATTGTATGCTCTACCATCCCTTAAAGTTTGACCCATGAGTTCTAAATCACCCTGTATATTACAAACAGACAAAATTCTAAAGATTGTATATTGTTTAAGTTTTGGAAAATATTTTTAAAAATTCATCCATGGAAATGATAAAATATTTTCAAAACTGGTCAACAAAGTGATGATGACATTTTTACTGTGCAAATTTTAACTATGTTAAATTCATTCTGATACTCAGACAAAAAACTAGCAGAAGACAGCGGAAAATGTTTGAACATTAAAATTTTTGTTCATTACTGCTGGAATTAGCATTTAGGTGTGAATTTTTGTGTTCTTTCTGATACTTAATGATGAAGTGCTATTTGTTATCAATTAATTTCAATAATTATGATATATTTCTAATTTAGTATGAAATAAAGAAAACTTTTAAATAGAATTTTTTAGCAAGATAAATGAAATTAATACAGAACATGCTACTTGACAAAATATGTTAAAACTATATTTCAAATGATGGATAACAAGAATTTTCAGATCGCATTTCCAACAAGAAAATGAAACTGTTAATGTAGATAAATTTAAATGAATGCTAATTAACTCTGAATTATTACAGAAAATTTTTAAAGCACAAACTAAAAAATAAATCCATTATTTTTTTATTTTATCATCATTTTCTTACTAATTATTGGAAATACTTAAATTTGTATTATTATTATTATTATTATTCTCTATATGCTTATTAATTATCATAAAGAAGCATTTTTTTTTTAAATATCATCACAGAAAATTGGCATAACCTGCCAAATTGCTAAAAATCTGCCAAATATATTTTTTTTCTGACTGCTTGTGTTAGTGTGCTGTGGCACACTAGTATGCTATAAAGCAGGGGTGGCCAACCTGCGGCTCGCGAGCCGCACGCGGCTCTTTGAATGATTATTTGAGGCTCTCGATAAATGTACCCGAGTTCCCTTTTCATTTTTGTGTTATTATATTTTAAAAAATTATTATTGTTCCGTATGTGTTTCAAAATGTCTTTTAAATTACTAACAACAAATATGAAAGATTAAGTGCAACTTTGTAACAAATTTCATTTCCGTCCAAGTTAAGAATGATATGACTCATGGAAAACTGCGCGAACGAACATAAACAGTGGCGTAATCGTCCATTATCGACCGACTCCAGACCGATTTTGAATTTGTAAACTGTCATTGCAATGGACAGCTGACATTGTGCTCTGGAAGAAACAATTTGTATCACTCTTGCTACGGATATAATTCTGGAATTTTTTGCATACCTTTTTAATACGTATTTAATTGCGGCTCGCGAAAAATTTCAAATTTTGAAAAATGGCTCGGACTATCAAGAAGCTTGGCCACCCCTGCTATAAAGCCATTTTAAAGTTTAACCGACAAGCTGAGAGATAAATAAATTAAAGCAACAAATTTTAAAGTTTGTAAAAAAAGTAATTGTGTGTGTTAGTAACTATATTTCAGAAGTTTATTCCAGTAAACTAACATAAAAAAAGTAATAGAGCTTCGATCTGTTGACTGAACCAGTATTCAAATGTACCACAACCTTTGCATGACAAATGTGCTGCAAGCCCAAAGATATGGAATCCTCTAGATCAGTGGTTCCCAATTAGTTTTTCCTGCGTACCACTTCAAGAAAAAGCTCAAACTCGCATATCCCTTATAGCAGAAATTCATATTAATCCATACTAATATAAATGCGAAGGTAATTCTGTCTGTCTGTCACATTTTCATGTCTAAACCTCTGAACAGGTTTTAATAAAATTAGGCACAGAGATAGCTTACATGTTGGAGATGGACATGGGCTACATTTTACTGTGAGAAAATAGCTTACTCCCACGAGAAAATTTGATATATTGCGGGTGAAGCTGTGGGTAGACAGCTAGTGATAAACAGAATAAGTTTTTTTTATATTTATTACCTTTAAAATGCAATTCTAATATTAATGAAAATAACATAAGTGACAAATGTGCACGATTTTCTTTGCACAACTTTGTAAAATCTGGTTGCTTTTTAGTCACATCAGCCTCAAGTCATCTTTGAGTTGAAGTCAGTGACAATGTTTAGTTTTCATGTTTGTCATGGCCGAAAATCCGCTCTCGCAGAGGTATGTTGTGCAAAATGGTAGTAAATATTTTATTGCCGCTTCACTGACATGATGATAATGTTAATTGTATGATTTTTGTTTCTTGCATAAGAATTTCATTTAGGTATTATCACAAATGCATTTTTTTGATGAAATTTCAAGAATATTTTTAGTTATAAATACAGTAGAGCATCGTTTATCTGAATCAATTGGGGACTGGGGTTGTTCGGATAACTTATTTTTTGGATAACCGATTATGTATGAAAAAATATATTAACCTATCCCATGTTGAAATTTTTCTCCATTGCGTGTCACTTAAATTTTCGTCGATGTTAAGCCTAATGTAAACTTTTTAAAATAATAATCGTGGCTAATGTATTGTTAAAAATTATTTCTTTATTTTTTACAAACAAAATAAATATATTGAAAAATATAAAAACAAAAAAAATTATACTTTAGAAGTTAATCTAGAATCAAAAACATTCGATTCAGCATGACACACAGTCCTCAGAAAAACACCATACAAAAATGCCAGTGCTGCCAGCTAAAACACACACACCAACAAAAAAAATATTGGAGTAGCCCAAGATATAGATCAAAGATTGCAGTGCCACAGCACTAGCAAAAATTTAAATTTGCCGACTGGAATTCTTTCGGATAACCGACGCTCTACTGTAAACGAATTTGTGCATTTGACATCATGTTGTAAATTGCCGAATTTTTGATGGTCCACCCATTACTTTTTTTGATTGCTTCATCTCATGCATTTAAGTTTTAAATCAACCGATTTTAGATTGCCACGCATACACCTTCATGCAATTTCGCATACCCCCGGGGTACGCGTACCACTAATTGGGAACCATTGCTCTAGATCAGTGGTTTCCAAAGTGTAAAGAGAATCCTTCCTTCATCAACTGATGAAACATGGACCAAGTCCTACAAACTAGAGTTGAAATGGTAAATACGCGATGCTGCCAAACCCCTGCACCCAAAGAAACTGCAGCATGAACTAGGTAAGGCAAAAATGATCACGATCATAGCATGCAACAGTATTCTATGATCCAAGGGGTCCTTTTGTCTCTTTGTGTAGCTCAGAGTTAATAATAGATACTACACTGCCACTTCCTTGATCATCATCATCCAACAACTTACCACAAAAGAACAAATTGCTGCAATCACATTTAATTATCTTGCACAACAATGTGTGCAGCCATTCTTTATAAGGGCAGATATTGCTATGAAGATGTCAGTGGCTGATACTAGAGCACCATACTCACCTGACATGAATCCACATGACTGACCTTTTTCAAAAATGAAAGAACTTACAGACAAGTAGTTCCAAGACGTTGACATCATCTTTAAACAGTCTCTCCAGATATTGACTAAAAGCAATGCCGCTGATAGTCTTCATCACCTCCTAGAAGTTTGGCAGAGGGTTAATCATGAAGAGAGAAACTACATGAAATGACCATGACCATCACCCATTTGCTTTATTTTAGAATTAATAAATTACAACATTATCAACATTGCAGATAAAACAGTCCTTGTATATTTTTTTTTTATATCATCATCATTTTCTTACTAATTATTGGAAATACTTAAATTTGTATTATTATTATTATTATTATTCTCTATATGCTTATTAATTATCATAAAGAAGCATTTTTTTTTTAAATATCATCACAGAAAATTGGCATAACCTGCCAAATTGCTAAAAATCTGCCAAATATATTTTTTTTCTGACTGCTTGTGTTAGTGTGCTGTGGCACACTAGTATGCTATAAAGCAGGGGTGGCCAACCTGCGGCTCGCGAGCCGCACGCGGCTCTTTGAATGATTATTTGAGGCTCTCGATAAATGTACCCGAGTTCCCTTTTCATTTTTGTGTTATTATATTTTAAAAAATTATTATTGTTCCGTATGTGTTTCAAAATGTCTTTTAAATTACTAACAACAAATATGAAAGATTAAGTGCAACGTTGTAACAAATTTCATTTCCGTCCAAATTAAGAATGATATGACTCATCGAAAACTGCGCGAACGAACATAAACAGTGGCGTAATCGTCNAAATTTATTTGTTTATCCATTTTCAAATTAAGATCATACATAGTATGTACTGTACCTTGGAAATACTTACATATGTTGTATCAATATGTAATTGATTGACATCATTATGTTTAATTATTATTTTTTGCAAGTGCTATAGAATTAATGATGTTAATTTTATAATAAACCCTATGCTATCTATTGTGTTATTTAATTCACTAAGTCCTATATTGTATATTATGTAGTACATATAGATTTGATCTTACCATTTTTATAAGTATGTAATTTGTCAGATTACAAGGTACTCCTTTTCAAAAAAGGTTTGGACTACAAGGGGTTGGTGGCAGTACTCTACAGTCTGACAAATTTGACCTTCTGACACCGCCTTGCAAAACATTTGTCGGATTACTGTGGGTCTACTGTATTCCAAAATTACATTATTACATAACTGTTAAATAATTAAAATATTTTGATTTCTAAAACAATTGTTCATAAATTTATTTAGATAAAAAATTCATTGTATTTCTTGTGATAAATATTTTATTTTCAACATAAAATATGAATGTTTCATGAAAAAACTAATACCAAATCTATATCAATTTAAAATAGTAATTCCAAATAAAATTATGAGACAAGAATATAACAACATAAAAACTCTTACTTACATAAATCAGTCAGAACTTTCATACGTACAAATATTTAAATTATAAATATTGAGAATTCACAGAGTTACAAAATAATTTCAAAATTTAAACTTGATACATTGAATGACTTACATAAAAAAGTATATGCTTCTTTTATACATTGAATGACTTACATAAAAAAGTATATGCTTCTTTTATAAATTAAAATCAGTTATCATAATCTACTTAAATATCACAAAATAAATTCAATGTTATATTTTATAATAATAAACGATGCTTTTAGCCCACAACTATAAATTAGAGAGAGTTAGATAACTTAAAAAATAGGATTTAACAATTTGCAGGGATTATTACACCAAGGCCGACAGAAAGAAGGACCAGAACTTTACAAAAAAGTTAGTCTTTAATAATCACAGTTCAAATTTAGGTAAGGATGCATTTCAGGTACAAGGACCCCTCATCAACTTACAAACACATGGTAACAACATAACAATTATAACAACACTAGTTAACCAATACAAAGGAATATCTAATACATATAGTGCACTGTATTCACAATTTTTAATGTAAACCATATACTAAAAATAAACTAAAAAAACAAACTATTGAGCATAATATTTTAATACAATGACAATGTGATATATCATATTATTTGGGACCAGTAAATGTCTTATTTTCTCCAACATTTTCCAAATTCTGGTAGCAGTTCCATATTATTAAAATGATTGGTTCCAGCATTAAACAAAAACAGATACATCTGATCCATAAGGCTGTGTAGACACAGTTGTCTCAACACAGCCTTATGTACAGTACAGTACATTGTATTAAAATATTATGCTTGATAGTTTTAGTTGTTTTTTTTTTAGTATTTGGGTTACATTAAAAATTGTGAATATAGTGCACTATATGTATTAGATATTCCTTTGTATTGGTTAACTAGTGTTGTTATAATTGTTATGTTGTTGCCATGTGTTTGTAAGCTGATGAGGTGAACTTGTACCCAAAATGCATCCTTACCTAAATTTGAAATCTGATTATTAAAGACTAACTTTTTTGTAAAGTTCTGGTCCTTCTTTCTGTTGGCCTTGGTGTAATAAGCCCTACAAATTGTTAAATCCTATTTTTTAGGTTATCTAACTCTATCTAAGTTATACTTTATGGTTGAAAACTTAATTATTAAGTACACTAAATTGTAATAAATTCACATTGGACATTTTTAGGATAAAAGAATTATCTAAATTTAAAATTTAATGTATAAATATAAAATATTGTTTTATTCAAATAAAGTTAATATTAATTCTTAACATTTTTTGGCATATAAACTGAACTTTGAAAGAACATTAGAAGTATTTAAACAACCATACTGAGCCCTTAGTCTCAAGTTTTTTGTGTTACAACTCCCAACGTGTTGAAGGTGTCACATGGTATCATCTCACACTCTGACGTCAAATTGGTAGTCTCGAGTTCTAACTCACGTACTTTCCGATCTCACCATTCGAGTTGCTACTCACGTTGAGTCAAGCATGTGAGATCGCTACACGAAATTAAAATTGCTGATGGATACGCAATTCTTATCGCTATCGAAGAGTTACAAAGAGCCGAAAGACGTTGTTTGAGAAGACAATGAATTTTTCGACCACGAGTAGATGACATTTCTTTTTGTGTCAAGTCAATACTAATTAACAAATTTTAATTCATAATTGATAAAATTATACAGCAAATTTTTCTAAAAATAAAAAGAAGTATCTAATTCATCGAAAAAGAGTATTAATATGATAGTAAATTATATGTATTGATATAAATTATTAAAAGCATAGACACTAATATTAATCAGAAGTGTTAAGTTCTGATTAATAAATAAAAGAGTTCTGATTAATAAATAATCTTAATAGACAAAACAATTTAAGAAATCGATCAAGGAAGAAAACTATATGAAGAAAGGATTAAAATACATTTTCCATTACATAACGGATTTTTTAGCTCCAACACGCAATTAATTTTTTCAACTAATTCTCTCCACAAAGCGAATTGTCTTTTTCTTGTAAATTTATTGTCAAATTTTCCACTGTTCATTTCCTTATTATTTTCTACATATGTTACTAACATTTCTTTTTGTTCTTCGCTTATTTTTTAAAATAAAACATTGGATGTTTTCATTTTGTTTTTGCATACTATATTGCTATAAGACAACTTTTAACTGTAGCACGTGTAAACTAATCACGTTGATTTGTTTACAACTTGTTACAGTTAAGTTGATTGGTCGATTCATTATAGTCGCAAATCCAGATGCATTGTAAATAATCCCATCATGCTTAACAACACATGCAATCAAGTGAGTATAATGTATTTCCACTCGCCTTTCAAGTTTGCTCGAAGAGTCTAACTCGAGACTACCGATTATGTGAGTCATAGTAACACGAGTGTGTTCGATGACGACAGTTCTAGTACAGCACGAAAAACTCGAGACTAAGGGTCCTGAATGGAACTGTCACTACTAAGCCAAGTAGTATAATGACATTACAGCCCCATCAATCAATATAGTAGTAATTGGTCAAGTTGTGGGCATCCACAAATTATATCTTAATAGTCTAGTTAGACCATTAATTAAGATATAATTTTAAGGTTATATTTCCTTGAAGATAGATTTATAGGCACAAAAAGTTTAAGCTAATAATTTTGCTCTAATAAAACAGTATTTTATACAAATATCAAACAGTATTTCAGATATACAAATATGTGAAAATATGCTTTATATTGCCTTTAATGTTAATAATATAATCATATATGTGAATGATTATTTCAATTTAAAAATAGTATTTTTTCATAACAATAGATGGTGCTACCAATTTATTTTCATGTTCTTGTGCTCTTTGGTATATTATATCATCATCATTGAAGATAAAAATGTAGCTATTAACATTTGAACTTATAAAATTATGGCCTTTAAAACACAATAATAAATCTTATTCTTTTTCATGTTCACTTATTTAATATATTCTATGTTTAAAGGGCAGTTTCCTTCTTATTGAAATTTATATTTATAAATGTTATAATAAATAATTTATATAACATTTATAAACATGTATATTCATTCACATAATAAATAAGAGTAAAACTAATAGACATAATAAAAAAATAGTTATTAAAAACAATCCTCACATTCATCATTATATTCATATTAACCTGTGGTGATAAAACTTGTTGTGCCATCTAGTGTTATAGAACTATACTATTTTTTAAATTAAAATAACAGAAGTTAGATCCAAGTCCACACAAATAGGAATGTTATGAATAAACTACAATACATCAGTTACATCTTAATGAAATTCCATTCTGACGGTAAATTCTAATAAAATAATCTTACGTGATCAAAAATTTATTCAAGAAATATTTCAAAAGCTGTAACTATTTTATCCAATAGCAAGCAACAAACTGAGAATTCTCAGTTAGTGTTTAATTTCTTGTATAAGCCTGATGCAGGTATCTGAAGAAGGCTGAAAATGTTTCCTATTATTAAAATTAAAAGGCATTTTCCTGCTGGAAGAGTATTTAAGGTTTGTTGCAAGTTATTGGACAAAAATTTATTATTATATTTCATATTTATACTTAAGCAATACATAAATTAGATAAATTTATGAATGCTTAATTTATTTATGTACAAGATTTTCAAAGCTATCATTATATCCTAAATAGTTAATTAACATGTTTTAAATATGCATCAATTATATAACTTGTGTGGAAAGAAGTTCATATAAATCTGTATTTTCTGAAAAAGGCTAAGGTTCAATTTTGAAAATGTATTTAGTAACAATAAATGATTTAAGTTGTCATTTCTGTGTTTGTTGGTATTCTTAAATTACAATTTAAAAATGAATATTTCAGGCATTTAAAGATTAGTTTGTATTCAGTCTTCAATTTATAATATTTTTAAAATATATATTACAACATTAAATTTTTAAACTTTTACAAAAAAAAAACTTTTTTACTCAGAGGACTTTTAATTAATTTACATATCAAAGGCAAGGAAGTGCTCCAAAGAAAAAGTCAACTCTAGAAGTGTTAATTGTATCCCTGTGGTTGGAAAGAATGTAATGTAACAACCAATTTTATTTGCATTTAGTCTTCCATTTGTTTATTTTTAAATTTATGTCTCAACCTTAAAGTTTTATATTCTTACAAGAACATTTTAAATTTATTTATAAACCTCCTTAATTTAATCATCATTAATGCACTTTGTTGTTTCTTTAGTTTTTACCATTAATTTATTACTCTCCTTACCTCATTTCTTTTCAATTTCTTATTTTTAATGTTTTAATTTTTTTGTTCATTTTTCATTTACCCAATATCTAATATAATCTATCTAATATTATCTTTACTGTTTCTAAATTACATTTGTATAAATGAAAATATATAAGCTTTGATTGTTGTTTATATTTTTTAAATTTTATCCATAAACCACTAAGAACGTGGAAAATATATCTACATTTAATAGCTATTGATGAGACAGATGTATTTTACAGGAATATATACATGGTTCAGTATGCTTACAGAAATCATACTGCAACAGAAAAAATGAGGAAGCCAAAAAAGTTGAGTAAAGGGGTCCATAGTCACAAAATGAGAATGGCTGGTTTGAACAGACATTTTCAGCATTACAATTTACTGTTTTTAATTTTATAAAAGCAAATAATTTTGATAACCACAATCAATCATATTCAAATAGAAAAGTCAGATATTAGAAGAGACAAACATCATATTATAATATAATTTTAGGAAAAGATTTGAAATTAGAAATTTTTCATATTAAAATTATTGCGAGAGAAATAAAAAACAATTAAATTGCTCATTATTTTCAGTATAATTGTTAACCATGGTATTCATCTAATACAATAGGCAGAGCAAATTTTTGATCATTTTTCCTCGATACAAAAAAATTTTTTGAACTTTTTAACATAAATATATTATAGAAATTAGCTTTCAAAAAATAATTATTATTTGATAGAATCAAGATCACAGTCTTCTCTTTACAAGGATGATTGCTTTAATGCACTTTAGCACTAGTTTTTGTATAGTTTATTATTTGGAGGAAAATAACTATTCCATCAAATACTATATTTACTCGCATATAAGATGAGGTTTTTATTAATTTACTAGCTTACTCGTCGTGCATCGATCTCAGAAGAAATGAAATTCAAGCCAACTCATTATAATAAAATTCAATTTACATTTTATCATTTTTATTGAAACTTATTATTATTCATTTTCATTGGGAAAACATTTCAAACTGTCGTTTCAATTCTATTTATTTATTGGAGTGCTTGTGGATACACGATATTTTTTGTTTTTCTGTCTGGTGCGTACATGAAGAAATCAGGTTTTCCGACGCATGAGCTGACCACATACAGTTGTCCATGCGAGAAGCACGGATTCTCCAAATTTAGCCCACACACTTGCAGCGATTGTCAGAAGTGC
>NW_019384763.1:0-24282 GCF_000671375.1 Centruroides sculpturatus | reverse complement strand
TGTCGAAATTCCCCCCACTGAAGGGAGATGGTTAGGATTAAGGCTTACCGTAAAGAACTCTGCTTCTATTTATACTATTTTAGATGCGTTTTTTTGCGTTTTAATAGGGTACGTCAACAGAATGTACACTAAGAAGAAATTTTTCGAAAAATTCCCCCCCACGGGGAAGTGTTATAAATTTATAATAGATACATTTTGAGCCACAACAACGCGTGGCGGGGTTTGCTAGTTTATATATATATAGATTACAGCTTTAAATTCCTAAGTTGTTGTATATGCACAAGTGAAAGATTCTTTGCGTTTTTGCAAATAATTTTTGTGAACCGTGTATTTGTATTTTTACTGGATGCTCATCCTCTTGTATTTAAAAATATAAGTATATTATCTGGGTTGTTTCAATTTTCAATTGTTCTTGTATATTGTCAGGAGTAAAGATGAATAGCAATCAGAAAAAGCAAAGATTTTGAATTGAATTCCAGATTGAAATTCCATAATCACATGGGAACACAATATAAGTTTTAATCCATTCCCACGTGAAAACAGATGATTATTCGAAAATCAATTTAGAATTGGAAAAAAAAAAAAAAAAAAAGGTTCCCAATTGTCCAGCTTTACATGTTATCAATTTTACAAAATTTTTCCTTAAAGTTTAAAATGACAGTAATTTTTGTGGGACAATGTTGCATTTACATTCATTTGATATTTTACTTGTGATTAAACAAAATAAAATTAGAATTGTATTAATAAATCTAATTTTCTTTATTTTGATCTTTAAAGTCACATTTCATCCTATATACATCTTACATGCAAGTAAATACAGTAATTATAGTTTCTTAATGATTTTTAAGCATTTTTCTTGATTTTTCAATGAACTTCACAGATATCTATAGATTCATGCATGCACTGTGTGGAGGCCACGTAAAACTTCTAAATGCTCATAACTTCTGATAACTGCATCTTTCAAAAAAATCAAGTCCCTTTTAGCATCTTTATATGAATACGGTGGCAATTTTTCGCCGCAATATAAGAATCTGCATTATATGAACTCGCATTATAGGGGGGTTGACTGTACATTGATACAAAATTGTTTTTACTACTCAGGCTACAAGGGAAATTAACCAGTATACCAAAACCCATTGAACTACTTTCCATTTAGTCAATTTCATTTGAAATGGATTAAATTGATTTTGGCCAATTTTATATTATAATGGACCACCCTGTATAGTACACATGTATTTGTCAAAGTCCACATTCATGTGGGGAGGTGATAGGGCAATGCACTTCTAAAGATTTCTTTAATAAGCTTTCTTAAGTTATATAGCTTATATGTTATAGTTTTAAATTAATTTTCCTTCTGAAATAAACACTACTACAAAAACAGATTCTAGAATCTGAGTTTCAGGTTGCTTAAAGAAATATAGCAAGATAACAGTGTAACAAGCATTTATTTATTTATTTAATAGTAAAAGTTGCAAAAATTGTAAGAAGCTTAGCTATGTCATTTTAATTTTTCAAAAAATTAGTCTATGTTATCAATTAAGGAACTTTATCATCATTATAAATACCTTTTGTTCTAGGAAATTTTTTATATTTATATTTTATAAATATTTTATTACATGAATGAAAAATTGTTCCTTTGAGATTGCTTCTAAACCTACCTGATTATTTGTACGCATTCTTTTTGAATGCATACAAATTCCTTTCCTTTATATAAATCAGGGTGCCCAAAATGGTCGATACTGACCCCTAAAGGTCAATAAGGCATTTCGGTTGTTCAATTGACAATCATTCATTAAAAAATTATTAGTTCAATGGGTTAAGTATCAGGATGTATATTTACATCACACATACATCTTTTCAATAAAAAGTGTGTGTGTGTGGATTAATACTGGCTCACCAAATCTGAAATAGTTAATAAAAGTTTGAGGACTCAATAAGTGATAGTTACAAGGATTCCTTGAAGGGGATGACAGTCAAAACAAAATTCAAAATAAAATTCTCTGACAAAAATAATACAAAATGATCATATATTTAAGTAAGTTCAAAAATCTTTCTACTTATAATATATTGCAAGGCTACATTTTGCTAACTACTATGATCAACATTTTTCTTTCATGTCACAATATACATTTCTATCAAATTATCAAACATACTTTTAAAAGATCAGTAAACTACCAATTAATTTTTTTTTAACTTTGTTTCATCTTCTAATCTTTAATACAGAATTGTCCTTCAATTCAGTTCAAATTGAACTGTAATGTTATTTTCATCATTGAAAAAACTATAATAATCCTGGGCTAATATGTACAATGAACTGTAATGTGATTATAGTTATAAAAAAAAATATACTATTTTCTTAAATAAATTATTATTAAGAACATAAAATTCTGTCTTGAATCATTTTCCAACATTGGTTCACTATTTCACTTTCAGCTATACAATATGGTACTTCACACCATTAATGAAGTGTTCTCATTAGAAGAATTCTTTTTTCACAATCTATTTAATTTCAATATCTTTATTTAAAGCTTGACCGAAAACTGTTACTCTCGTCTGCTTGTTGTTTTACTAAATAAGTAATCAAAATAAATTTGATTATTTAATTTGATAATATTTAAGTGAATGTTATATTTTATTATACAGTGGTGCCTCGTATAACGTACTTAATCCATTCCAGGTGCGCGTCCGTTAAGTGAAAAGTCCGTTATACAAAATGCATTTTCCCATAGAAATACATGTTAAAACATATAATTTGTTCTGCAGCATAAAATAACCGTACTGTACCATAAAAAAAAAATGAAAATGGAGCAGTCACCAATTATGCCGGGTAGTCAGATGTTGTGAGGAGGAGGTGGAAGAACACTTTATTCACACATTCATACAGATACAGACTTTTTACACATTGCAGCAGGTCTCTTTTTATTGTTTTTTAATCGAAGTCAGATTCAGGAGAGGATACTGGGGCTGGCAGGGTCAACTCCTCTTGTTCCATCCTTTGTCTTTTGGCAGCTGGCTTCTTGAAAAACATGTCCAAAGTGGTCTGTTTCTCTCTCTTCTTCAACACCTGTCGGAAATGACAGGCAAGGGTGTCATTGTAGAGATCATTGATCCTGTTGTCCTCAACTGTGTTTGGATAATGAGTGTTGGTAAACACCTGAACATCTCCCCATTTGACTAAGAAGTTTTTGTCAACTTTCACTCCTGATGATTTCTTGCTTTGTTTCAACTGAAATCATCTTTCTGTTTTTACAGAAGCGATGATTTGCACAACACTTGAATAAATGTAAATACCCTGCACTGAGATGATGTACTGTACATAATAAACAAGGGAGCAAGCCGAATCCCAACGGGATCGCTGTACTTCAGATATACTAATAATATTAATATATTATAAAAATAGCAGATTGTCATTGGCAACGGCAAAAGAGTGGAAATATCATTTGCACTTGTTCACAGAAAGTCCGTTATTCGCGTCACGTAACAGCCAAACAGAAAGTCCATTGTTCGCAGCGTCCATTATATGAGGCACCACTGTATAATATTTTTGATTATTCCTAATATACATAAAAGTTATAAAAGCTGCTTTGATGATTAAAATATTTACTGCATATGAGGTTTTTCAAAATCTGGAATTAAAACAAACACTATCTTCCAGTTGTATTCCATACTTAAAACAATCAGAAAATTTTGTCCAGTTTTTTTTTTCCTGTAATGCAAAAGTTTATGAAATTCTTCTTCTCAGTTTATATGGAAAGTATAGCTCTTCTTAGGCTCTTTTTCCGACGTGCCTTCTCTCTGGTATGGTTACTTAAACCACTATGTTCGAGCGACATAGGTTTCTAACGCCACCACTAGGTGGCGGGGAGCTATCTTCGTTGACGGCTCATATCAACATCAGTGTACTGTTAGTCGTCAAATTGACCTTCAGAGCCTCGCCCATGTCTCTGTGAGCATTGCAGCCAATAGTGGGCGACTGTTTCCCTCTCCAAGAAGTGAGGGCAATTTGGCGTGTCGTGCAGCCGTCTGGAATATAGGAAATCATTCAATGGGGCCGTCTCCATATGCAACCGAGCCAGTAATGACTCCATTCTCCTGTTCGAAACATACTGGTAGTACCAAGGGGCGAAAGGACGGAGACAGCCCCTGCCCTTCCCCCATAATTCGACCGACCAAGTGTCCGTTAGCCTGCGGACTACACAAGCCCATTCGGCACGAGCCACATCCCTCGGCATCAGCGTTTTCCAAACCAAGCCATTCGGTTCAACTTTATGAAATTATCATATTAGGAACTTTTTATGATGTAATTTCTTGCTAACCATTGAGATATCACTAAGTAAGAAATGATTCTTATTAAGTGTTGTGAGATTTTCTTAAAGCAAACAAATTGTATTCAACATACATTTCTTTACATTGGTACCAAATTTATGCCATTTAATGATTTTTCCTTCAAAAAACATCCTGCCATATCATAAAAACTTAATCACACAAATTTTTATCAATATATAATTAAAAACTGATAAAATATAATTAAAAGAGAACAAAGTATTATAAGTCTAGAATTATGCTTAAAAATATATTACTATTATTATTGTAAAATATAGTGTTTGATAGCAGTAAATATTATTATAACAAATTAATATTTAATAATATTGAGTTGGCCAGAAAGTTTATGCAGTTTATGCTCCAGGCACTCTAAAACATAACTAATTTCAGTTGATTTCTTGAAAGCAGTTCTGTGATAGCTAACATTTAACTACATTCAACCAAAAAGTTTGAAGATTTGCATTGTTTTATAATTTTGACATAATTTCAAAGATGGACTTCTAAAAGTAGAATTTTCAGCATATTTTGCTGTTTTATTTCAAAAAAGGGAAAAACATAGCACAAACCTGTAAAACATTATATAAGGTATACAGAGAGAATGTCATCGACGAAAACATCTATTATTAGTAGTTTGCAAAATTTTGTTCATGCATTTTTCACTCCAAAATGCACCACAGGAGAAAAACCAAGTGAAGTATTTAATTGAAATTATTCTTATTACATTACTGAATAAAGATATTTTCTTCCACATAAGGCTACAGTTACTGTGGATGTGAATTCTGACGAGTATGTCCGAAATCCTCATCAGAACAAGGTGGGTACACTGTGCACATTTTCTGGTAGTCAGTATATTTCTGCCTTCCAGCAAAATGGACGAACTTGATGAGTTTTATTTTCTTGAAAGTCTATTGATTAAGTTATGGTTGATAGGTGGTGAGTAAACAGAGCATGTTAACCACTTATTTTCCACAAGAGATAATAAGGGAGAGTTCCAAATGTTATATCAAGATTTGTGGAACAACCCACAAAAGTTTTTCGAGTATTTCAGAATGAGAGATATCTCTGTTGTGATAGTTTTTGTCTTTCATGTCCCACAAATACCTATTCTCGAACACAAGACTAATCAATTTACCAATATCCATGTTGAAAAAACCAAAATACTTGAAATTCAACATCAGAACGCATGAAAAAATCAAACTCATCTGAATGTTCAAATGGTTCTGACTACATCATGCATGTATGTTCTGACATGCCCTTCATTGCCAAAGTAAACACTCTCATTGGAAAACAGGTATTTTGTTTGTTCGGAAGATTTCATCAGAATTCACATCACAGTAACCATAGCCTAAAGAATACAAACAGTAAGACCCTGCTTAATGCTGTTTTGATATAACACGGTCTGCTCAAACCCTAAAAAAGGCTCAAAAGTTATGCTGATTTAAATTATCGCAGCATTTTATTGATTTGTATATAATATGATTATTCCCAAACATGAACCAATCAGCAAAAGGTGGCAATGTCATAGCACTATACTTTCCTTAAATCTATGTTTGGTGCAATTTTGGAAAAAATATATCATCACAGATGCCATAAGCAATTTCGACTTCGCTTGGCAAGAATTAACTGATAAATGCATGAACAAAGTGCAGAAGTTATGGCTGAAGGTATCCAAGAATTCTCAACGAGAAAGGGCCTATCGTTGACCAAATTGTCAACCTAATCGATACAGTAGAACTAGATATAGACAAGCAGGATATTGAGGAGTTGCTGCAGGTTTCTGGTGAGAGCTTTACCAACGACGACCTTCAAGAACTGGCAGAAAAGGAATTCATGTAGAATTGGAAAATAGAGAATCTTTAAAACAAAGAACTCAAAAAATTTCTCTAAGATTTCCTTACTAAAAGTTTGGTAACAGTAACTGAAATCGTTGATCAAATTGTAGCGAATGGTCCAGATTTTGAAAGGAGTGCAAAAGCAAAATGAGGTGTTTTGGATGCAATCTTCTGCTACCGACACTTGTGTAAGGAAAGAAAAAAAGTGACAAATGAAACGACACAACTTTATCGCAAAAAACAAAAATTTCAGAAGAGCCAGGACCTTCATCACAAAAACTGAACTTTACATTTCTGTGTGCATATGTTTGTGTTATTTAACACACATTATTATGCAAATTAACATAAAAATAAGTTAAAGTAAAATTTGTTTATCTTTGGTCACGTGTTCCCCTATCCCTATTTACTCTATGTTAAAATGACCTCGTTTAATGCTGTTTCGCTTAGTGCTTTGTCGTCTAGGAACCATGCCCCGTGTTAAACAAGGTCTTACTGTATTTGTATAAACTGCTCTTTATTCAAATATCAAGAACCAACTTTTTGGCCAACTGAATACACGGTATAGTTTTAACTTTTGTATGTATGCTACCAAACAATTTCTTTTGTAAAATTTTTTTAAAATATATCATAGTGAGAAACCATATGTTATGATAAGCAGAAATTTTGTTAATGAAATTAGTTCTAGAAGAGATCATTTAATTCAATAAAGATACTGTATTTTAAAAAATAGTTAAATCAAACTTTTTTAAATTATTCACTAATAAAAAATTATAAAACAAAAATATTAATATTAAAGCTCCATTTATAAGTTAGTTGTCATTATATAGATAAGATAAATACCATGCTTAACAAAAGCAATTTTCCACATCATTTAATTTTTAATATTTATTCTTTATTTTATAAGTAAGAGTTTATCCTTACTGCACGGAGCCTCATTTTCTTCTCTAAAATGCGAACATCGAACGCCACTCGACGTTCACATTTTAGAGAAGAAAACTTCGGCCACAACCTCTCTAATATTGTAATATAGATAAAATATCATCTAACAGATAAGACGTCAACTAATTATTTATAGATTTACAAATTTGTAAAAGTACATCAGAAAAATCATCCAATAACTAAATAAACAAAGCATTCAATCTCACACAGTACAAAGTTTGTATTAATTTAAGTATTCATAGATATTATTTCACATTATTTTTAAAAAAATTTGGTCTAGCTTCCCCTAATTCAAATAAACGTGGAGATAAAAAGTTTATATTTATAGAAACTAAATTGTGAATATTAACAAAAATTCATAACTATAAATTGAGTGAAACCAGGTTTATAAATGAATTTTGAGCATTGCAGCCAATAGTGGGCGACTGTTTCCCTCTCCAAGAAGTGAGGGCAATTTGGCGTGTCGTGCAGCCGTCTGGAATATAGGAAATCATTCAATGGGGCCGTCTCCATATGCAACCGAGCCAGTAATGACTCCATTCTCCTGTTCGAAACATACTGGTAGTACCAAGGGGCGAAAGGACGGAGACAGCCCCTGCCCTTCCCCCATAATTCAACCGACCAAGTGTCCGTTAGCCTGCGGACTACACAAGCCCATTCGGCACGAGCCACATCCCTCGGCATCAGCGTTTTCCAAACCAAGCCATTCGGTTCAACTTTATGAAATTATCATATTAGGAACTTTTTATGATGTAATTTCTTGCTAACCATTGAGATATCACTAAGTAAGAAATGATTCTTATTAAGTGTTGTGAGATTTTCTTAAAGCAAACAAATTGTATTCAACATACATTTCTTTACATTGGTACCAAATTTATGCCATTTAATGATTTTTCCTTCAAAAAACATCCTGCCATATCATAAAAACTTAATCACACAAATTTTTATCAATATATAATTAAAAACTGATAAAATATAATTAAAAGAGAACAAAGTATTATAAGTCTAGAATTATGCTTAAAAATATATTACTATTATTATTGTAAAATATAGTGTTTGATAGCAGTAAATATTATTATAACAAATTAATATTTAATAATATTGAGTTGGCCAGAAAGTTTATGCAGTTTATGCTCCAGGCACTCTAAAACATAACTAATTTCAGTTGATTTCTTGAAAGCAGTTCTGTGATAGCTAACATTTAACTACATTCAACCAAAAAGTTTGAAGATTTGCATTGTTTTATAATTTTGACATAATTTCAAAGATGGACTTCTAAAAGTAGAATTTTCAGCATATTTTGCTGTTTTATTTCAAAAAAGGGAAAAACATAGCACAAACCTGTAAAACATTATATAAGGTATACAGAGAGAATGTCATCGACGAAAACATCTATTATTAGTAGTTTGCAAANCACCCATAAAAGACCTCCCGGAAGGCATCTCTCCTAGGCAGATTTTGAGAATATAACTTACAGTACTTTAAAATTAGATGATACTTACCTTGATTCCCATTGAGTAAGGGCGCAAACCCTTCCGGTTCTTGACTGCATTGTTCCAACTCAGCATTCCTGTACTGAGAAGTATTGTTGTTTGAATTACGTGAGTTAAACTTCGATTTCAAACCAGACAATAACGAATTATCAGCTTTTTGTCTCTGGGCCATTTTTGTTCGTCTCGATTATATATATATATATATTATATTACATATAAAAGTTTTTACCCGATGCAATTTATCTCATCTAGGTAACATTTTACAAGTTCTACCTTTCTAAGATTACCTCGTCGAGCGGATAACAATAATCTTTTAAAACAATCGACTTCAACATTGTCTCATTTGTTCTCTTCTCTGGAATAACAAAAATGTCGTCTGCACGTTTTCTTCCAGTTAGGCTTAGCTGCACTACACAATAACTTTATCTTTCTTCCCGATAACGCTCTTTCTAAGGTAATGTAAGTATTAAATGCCTGATTTAAACGCCGAGATTTCGTTGTCCGATACGAACGAACGAATAACAATTATTCTGCCAGAAAAACTTAATTGGACTTTTCTCATAAAACTCACTGTCGGGCGATTTCCACACAAACCGGCATCGGCGCACATCCACCAATAAGTGTGACTCATTCCCCTTTGACGTCATCCCCCGCAAATTGCGGCATCTGGAATTTTAAGAAAATACCACGTGATTTATTTATTTAGTTACAGTATTATATATATATGTATATAAAACCGAAATTTTGTAAATAAAATTTTAAAAATATTAATTATTACTATTGATAGATGTATAAAATTAATACTATTTCACATTTTCGTTTCATTCATTTTTCTTTTTTTATGACAAGGGTATTTCCGGATTGCTTTTTTTACAATTATTTTTCGAATGGTTGCTTTAAATTGTTTATGATATACAAAAATTTGGCTACAGATTAAATTACAACTGAAATAGATAACAAATCTTATTTAATATTATTTATTTATACTTTATATAGATTATTTTCCTTTTAAATTCCGTTATCGATATTTATAAAACGATTTGTTTATTTTAAAATAATTATCAAAATAAACAAACAATAGTCGTGTTATATTTTGTTTAAACGTATTTTATCAATAAAAAGTGGGGAAAAAATCATATTTTAAAAGAGAGTCATTAGTAGAGGAACGATAGTACAAAATATTATAATTTATTTTCGTATTTTAAAGAATTTTTAAATATTGCCATTTTATTTCGAAAATAATATTTCAAAATTTGTTTAAATGAAACCTATTAATTATAATTAATGATAATATATAATAATTTAATTTCACGAGTTTCGTGATAAGTCTATAAAGAACGTTATTTACGATTGATTGCAAAATTCCAGATAGCCCGAAGCAAATCGTTTATATTGTTCTAGGAAAATGCAATCGGGTTACAAACTGTCGTTATTCATTTTTTTATACGCGTGACACATTAAAAAATGCGACGAATCCAATGTTTTGACTGCTACAAAATGCAATTTTTCATTTTTGATAGTTTAATTTGAACAATAATGGCGACCTCCTTTAGAATCGCCAGAATTCTAGAAATGGGTCGTAAAATTCTAAAATAGTAAACAAATTAAGAAGTTACATGCTGTGATTTTTGAGTAATGACTTCTGGAAATTATGCTTAATTAACTATTAGCAAATTCGATGCACGACGTGTTTGGTTTATTTTGATAATGTTTCGCCATTGACAATTACATTTATAATATTCAATTTAATGTGGAATAGATTATCTAGAATATTTTATTTTCAATAAATTCTTGATGTTAAACGTTCTTCGGGTTCAGTTCTTCAAACTGAAATTACAATGGAATCGAGTGATAGACAATCGCTAAGACTCGAGCAAAAACGTGTATTTCCATGATTATATGAGCACTTCCAAAAATAATGATGCTATTTTAAGTTATCGTAATTATGCTAATTATTATCCGAAAATGTTGTAATGTACATTAAAACATTAGAAAGCATTACATTTTTCCATTACAATTTTCAATTCGTGCACCTCGTGTCACACCGACACATCCAACCGACACTCAACTTCTTCCTACGTTCGCTACAACATATTCATTGTCACTTCTCCCACAGTAGCCATAATTCTACAGTTCCTGCAGATTATTTGTTGTACAATGACCAGTGATTCCTACTTTAATTTACCTTCACGAAACACAAAATGCTTTCTATGTTGCGGAGTAGCCATTTTCATTTTCAGCGCATCTTAAAAATATTACACGAGAAGACGTATGAATGCAAATCGGAGATGAAACTACGACAGTTTGTCCATCGATTGGTGCTCATCACATACTTATCGTATAATAATTAACATAATTACAGCAATTTAAACTGGTAACATTCGGACGGGCTGGCCACATGGAGTTTTCCGGGTTTTCTCCACGTCTGTAACGCCTAAATAGGGACCAGTTTCCCTTAAAAAGACCTCCCGGAAGGCATCTCTCCTAGGCAGATCGCCCAAGTGTTGCGTTGCCATAAACAAACATTAATGGGCTGGCCACGTGGAGTTTTCCGGGTTTTCTCCACGTCTGTAACGCCTAAATAGGGGCCAGTTTCCCTTAAAAAGACCTCCCGGAAGGCATTCCCCCTAGGCAGATTGCCCAAGTGTTGCGTTGCCATAAACAAACATCAATGGGCTGGCCACGTGGAGTTTTCCGGGTTTTCTCCACGTCTGTAACGCCTAAATAGGGGCCAGTTTCCCTTAAAAAGACCTCCCGGAAGGCATCTCTCCTAGGCAGATCGCCCAAGTGTTGCGTTGCCATAAACAAACAAACGAAAACGAAACGCAACATTCACTTTGGAAGATCCTGTATACCTGTATATTGAAAGATTGACACATTATTTTAAAATAATAAATAAAAAATTAAAAATGATAATTAATTTACATTTTTTTAAATTCTTTTAGTTCCTAAGAGGCATTAAGAGAGCTTGTTTTTTTTCCAAATAACCATTAAGTGTTCTAGACTCGCAATCGGAAGGCCGAACGATAAAGGACCGGGCTTGACATATTCGCATCAAAACAACTATTAAAATTTCTGAAAATCTACATTGATCTGGCCTTTAACCCACTTGCTTTAGCCATTCTAGCCAAACTACGTTTTGTTATTTTAAACTATAGTAGATTTAATTGCTTTTTCATTTATTAAAAATTTGGGTGTTGCATTTTATAACTGGTGGAAAACAGTTCGATTAAAATTAAAATATATAATTGTTGTAATGGATACTCGTTGTAAGTAATACCAGTAATTATTAAAATGAGACATTTTTTTATCTACATTTCGTTCCATTTAATTATAATGAATGGTTTCAGTAGATTTAAAATAACTGAAAATAGAAGAGAATTATGTCTAATACTATAGTTTTAATTCATAATATAATTTATCGCAAAAGTAAACGAAAGTATCAGATAACTGATGATAACTACGGCATATAAACTGAGTTATCAAGGTAACAATATATCAGTACTGTACGCAAGAGTGCAATGTTATGTGTTTATTTATATTTAACCTACAATTTCATTTAAAAAAGCAACTCAAATTTCATTAAAATTTTTATAAATAAAACAATAATCACTATTATGTAGTTTTAAAGATTATAATTTGTGATTTTATACATGTTTTGATCCCGGATACTTAGAGATGTAGGTTAATACTGGTCTCGTTTTAGCTAATATAAAGACTATAATTCCTATCTTTTCCTCCGACACAGATATTTAAAATACTCATTTAAAGTTTTCTAATGAAACTTTTATTTGATTTTACTTTATTTATGTTAATTATAAAATGCATCTTATTTATAAAAATTAAACTAATTTTTATTTAAATTTATTACATTGGTAAATAACTAAGAGTTCGAGGAATCACATTCTCCGAATTTTATGGGAAATTTAATTAAACCTTGAAAGTTTTTAAATTTTAAAATTACAGCAAAGTTTTACGTGCATACTCCAGAAATTCATCCTTCGTAAATTGCGATCTCTTAATATTTTAATAATTAGGAATTTGAATATTTTTGAAAAATAATATTAAATAACAATACAAGGAAATGTTATGATCAGACAAGAAAAATGTATTAAATTAAAGTCCGATTACATTTCTCATGGAAAATGTCCATCGTGTCATAATGTTTTTTAACTATTTTTTAAACTCTCTCCGCTCTATGAACACTAACAGGACTTTTTAATAAGGCCCCGAGTAATGAGGGACGGGGCCCGATGTATCCGGACAGACCAACCCCCAAAAATTCCTGGGTTGTTTCGACCCGTCCGAATTTGATTCCGGGTCCCAAAACAGTAAGCTTCCATCGTATCCGCTCGGCCATTCAGCCGTCTCTTTTTAAACTATTAATACTGTATTATAAAATGGAAGTTTTGAAAAGAATGAAAAATTTTATTATTTTAAAATAATTATCGAATTTCCAAAAATTCGAATTGTCTCCGTTTCTGTTGAAATTCCTTACAGTAAATAAATTTCGATTCGACGTTTTGACAGTTTCTAAGAATTTAAAACAAATAAATTAATTTCGAAATAACTCAATTGCAACAGCGCATTTAAAACACAAACAATATGTTTACTTATGAAATTATTTATGAAATTGTATCCGAGACCGAATGAATACAAATGAATACATTATTATTAAGGCGACGTTTTCTTAACACATATACGTCGTATACGACGTAATAAATGAAATATTACATAACGATACGAGAGTATAATAATTAATTATAGGCAGAGAACGTATTCTTTTATTATATAATTAAAGATAATGTTAATTAATGTTCGATGCGTTGAATCACCTGGCCTGTACATTGGGGTACGTGCCCCCTTTTCGTCTGGATTGCCTTTTCCTAAGGAGGCCCCAAATTTCATTAACATACAGCACAAAATTTATGACCTCTAGCCTAGTCTACAAATACAAAAGAAACTAATGAATGATATTTATCCATTTTCCCATGCAACTTTATCGAATGTTGACCAAAACTTGGCCAGAAGTAGTCCTGATTACAAACAGCGCCACTTTGTGGGAGCGCTGATCCGACATTGAACCATAGTTTCAAGTTTCTTGCATGATATATAACGTCTTTTTTTATAGCTTGTGATTCCCTTTTTACTTTCCGGCTATTCTATATAACAGAAGGAATGTATTAAGATCAGTCAAAAATGAGCCCCTCTCCAAGATTTTTACATCTTTGAATTCGGGGGACCCTGAAACGTCAAGAAATGCAAAAAAGGTTGAGGATTTACTATATATATGGTTGTTAGTGTGTGTGATGCAATTTTTCATCCATTTAATAACTCTTGTGTTCTCTGTCGAAAATTTATGAAAGTTTGCAAGGAGATCTGTTTATTAATGGGATTGACGCTATGAGATTTTGGTGGTTATAGATAGAGTGGGTCGAGTGGGAACAGATTTAATGAATACAGTACTAGATATTTTATTGATGTTTAACATTTACAATAAAACACATTTCTTTCAAAATTAAGCCTTTTGCCATTTTTATAGTAATTGGGCTACAATTTGAAAAAAATTGTAAACCTATAAATTCCTATTGTCGTCCGTCTGTCTTTCCTTAATCTCGATAATGGTGTTAGATAGATGAAAGTTGAGATAAAATATGGAAACCTTAGAGACTTAAACCCCGATTAACTATATGTGAACTTCCGATGCAAACCGGAAGTCAAGTTATTTGAATTCAAACTTTTCCCCTGAAAGCAGTTAATAGATGACCTGCACGACTCTATCGTTAAAGAAAAAGTATAATGTACAGGGGCAAGACACTATTAATTTGAAATAAAAAAAAATATATACTTTAAATTAAATAAATTAAAAATGTCGTCACAATACCAGACTGCAAATTTTAATCATATTTTTAATTTATTTAATTTAAAATATGATTAAAATTTACTGTCCGGTCGGCATTGTGACGATGTCACAATAATTATGTAAGTTTTAATTATTATTATAATTAATTATATAAGTTTTTAAAACAAAATATGATAACAGGCGCCACACGCATTTTAAATGTTTGTTTGGAAAGTTACACAACTCGTTGCTGGATTTTTATAGTTTGTGGGCACCGCCGATGTTCACGCATTTTCATCGCTGTCGAAGAAATTTGAGAATAATTTTCGTAACCCGCGAATATTTTCATTAAAACGTGGTATTTAATATATCCCATATTATCATAATTAAAGTTTCTGTATTTAACGCTGTCTGGAGAGATTTTTACCGCTTCAAATGCAACATAATCCGGTGTGGTGACATTTTAGGATATGCGGAAAACATTTCCTTATAGTAGTATTAAACCTAATTACCATTACACTATTGGCGTTGCAAGCAACAACAATTTTTGTATAATGTACAAATTTGTATAAGGCATTCATGCTATACAGAGACCTTAACAATGTATAGGATATCGTGGTCCCCATTCTGGATGTGTAAAACAGTCGCATGGTAAATGACGATTTTTGGCATACCCAACGTAAATTTATGCCATATTTTAAAGATCTTAGACATGAACAAATACACGTTTGTCGATATCAAGTTTTAGTTAGGATTATGAGCTTTGACCAATGTCGAGTATCCCATAATACGAGTTTTACTTTATGTAAAAATTTTTATATATTCTTCACGAGTCTACGTTCACCTAGTCCTAGCACAATCAAAACCACTTCTATGTTGCTGTAAAACAGTTGCTGAAAGTAAATCGATGTAAAGTATGGTCACAAAGTCCTGCAAATATTTTTAAAAAACATAACAGAAAAAGTAATTAAACGAAATAATTTGCAAAATATGAATGCAGAATTTTATACAGACAGGATCGGTTTCTGATCGATCTCGTAGTGACCGACGGTCTGCTTCGTCTGAAACTGTATAGCAATTGCACGAAGTCTACCAGCGCAGCCCTGGAAAATCAAATCGACGTGTATTATTAAAATTGCTCGTTCCAAAACAACTATATTGAAAATTCTAAGCAAACGATTAAAATGCGTACAAGGTACTGTACAAATTGTCTAAGCCATTTAGCTAAATGATAAACCAAGACGAAGTGAATTTGCACAGTTCATGCTTTCACTTATTGGTGAGAAGTGGGAAAAATTAAATATCTAAGTAAAGTCTGTTTCTCTGACGAAACAACGTTTCATTTAAACGGAAAAGACAATCGATACAACATTCGAAGATGGAGATCCGAAAATCCTCTGATAGTGCATAAATAAGTTCGTGACAGTCCAAAGACAAATTTATGGTAGGATTTGCTTCACAACAAAAATCATTTGGGCTATTTTTTTCTTTTTTTCGTTAAAAACAGTCAATGCAAGTCTTTATTTGGATTTGTCGGACTTGTTTGTCTTTCCGTAGGAATTGCAACCTCATATCCTATTCCAACATCATCCCGCCTCATTAGAGTTCAGATATTCGTGCCAAGTAGATTTAAGATTTTTCATGCAGATGGGTATGTGAGGTCGCCGAACCGCGCTTATTGACAGGATGCCCGAGTGGTGTCGAACATGAGTGGGAGTATTGGACACAGAGACAACTCTCTCCAGTTATAAATAGTTACCCAGTTTATTGTAACAAAAACAGTATCTTACAACAATAATACACTTTAAACAGGCGGCGGATGCTGAATCTTTTTCCGGATGACGAGAGTCCAACGAGTTAAACGTTCTCCGATATTTTCTCAGGAGTCGACGGCCCCGAGGCATAGCCAGGAAGTTCGAAGAGGATACTTAGTCCGCAATGAGTATAATCCTTTGAAGACAGGGATAGTACATTCAAAAGCACGAGAGAGAAGCCCTTGTATCCGCCAAATTCGGATTTTTATAACTTTTTGGGGGTCCCAGATCGAACATACCGATAGGTCGATTATGACTCAACTCCACTTTCCAATTGTCCTCACTCGTTACGAAACCAGTCAATCGCTTAACTAAGATTTTGTTATGAGGTGATCTGGGAGGATGATATAAAAAGTAAAATCAGAATGAAGAAAAACGTGTTTATGCATCTCTAGACTATATTAGAATATAGTCTAGAGATGACAAAAATTACAACAATTACAAAACAAAGAGCAGCAGACTGAAATGGTCTTCGGTACCTTTGTAGGTCATGACTGATGCAATCCTCTCAGTACAATACTTTATGTTGTGTATAAATATGAGAGTAAGGCGATAAGGCGATGACCTCCATTGTAACTTAGAGATCAGATTTGTTTTTTTTTTTTTCTTTTCTTTTATTTAACCGTATAGTTTAAGAAATCTTTTAAATAAAAAGAACTAGATATAAATGTAGGGATTTTTCGTGTTTCGTTTACTTTTATTTTATAATTTCAACCGGAATTAAAAGTCTTAATCTCTATGAAACTTCGATAGATAAAAATATACGCGCTGTAGCCTTGAATATACATATTTATTCCGCCGATTACGTTTATTGTGGATAATATTTCTCTCTAATAACATTTGATCCTAATTAATAAATAAAACTTGCAAGAAATTTATTGTGAAGAAGATCCGAAAAATCAAGTTTTATGAAAGAACAATAACAACTAAAATGACACGAAGCGAAGAAATTTCTTCATTATTTAGTATAATATTTTAGGGAAATTAATGGAATAAATATATATAATCAAGGCTAATGTGTATATTTTTATCCGTCGAGGTTTTATAGCGATATTAAGACTTTAAATTTTCTACTTAATTAATACCCATCTAGAATGCTTCTTAACTTCCACAACAACACCTTATCTCACTGGGAATTATTTATTAACTGTAACGAACGTTTTCAACCTGTTCTACAGGCCTTCTTCAGGTTTTTAAAAATGATGGAACATTGATAACTGTACTTTTTTGTATAGAACAGTTAAGAAGAAATTTAAAATACAAAATTCTTTGGAATGTTGAGCTATTTGAATCCGAAAAACATAAATTACAGTAATATATATATATATAGAATTTAAAATAACAAAATAGAATTTAGAATAATAAAATATAGAATTTAAAATAATAAAATAGATAAAAAGAAAATAGATAAATAAAGAAAAAATTACATTCACAGTATCAGTTTTTGGTTGTATGGACAATATGCTTGCTCTATTCTATTTATAATAGGTTGTTTTCGACCATATATTTCCACGCTGGGTAATACTGTGGCATCCTTATAGTTTATACATCTGCCCAAAAGGTTATTTTTATAAATTTAAATTTTTTCCAAATTCGTCACTAATGTTTGTGAATGTGCCGGTTTTATAACGCTAACTTTCTCCCATTCTACCATTGATCCTTCTTTTCGCCATTCTAGACAAAACCGTACAGTACTGTCCTTTCTCTATGTTATAAATGTATTCTTTAAGATGTTTATTAGGCTAAGGTTTCTGTTTGTAACCCCAATGTATCCTTTCAACAAACCCAATTGTTCATTTTCATACGAGATACTCCAGCCTGCTCTCCTTTTTTAACTTTTTTAAAAGGCTATAAATGGTGGCTCTCTCTTAGAAACCAACTCGGAGTCTTTGTAGTCACCTATTTCACTCAACATAGGTCATGTTCTTGTTATACGTAAACTTATTTTGTTCTTTCTTGTTACCATTCTCTTTCTGTTCTCCTTGTCGATTTTTCAATTACAGTAGTTTTATATCTTAAGGATACAGCAACATTTTTAATTCTATCTCCACCTCTTTTATCCTGTCATATGTGTTGGAGCAATACACGAAGGCTCCTCTTATTAATGCTCCGATAGTTTATAAACGAAGGGGTCATTTGACCAAGAAGGATAATACAGAGGGTCACGTATGGGTTTAATATATATCTTTGTGTTCAAAGATCCGTCCTTAAATATGATGTCAATGTCCAAGAAATGTATTTATGTTGGACCTATTTGTTCCATTTTAAGATTCAATCCCTCATTATTTGAGTTGACCTCATCTAAAAACTGTTGAATCTTATTTTTGTTTTCCCACAATATGAAGATATTGTCTACATACCTCTTGTTATAAAATGTATAGGCCTAATAGTATTTTCTAACTTATACAGAACTAACTCACATGCCAAACCCGATGTTGGGCTACCCACGGGTACACCTTTTCTTTATCTATATATATCTGGCTTTTTTAGCTTTGAAGGCTAGATATATGATTCTTTAAAATTAGAAAAAATTAAAAAAAGTATGAAAAAATCTCTATTTTCATATTCAGTACTTTTTATTGAAAGATTTCTTAAACTATGTGGTTAAAATATTGAAAGTGAAAGCAAATCTGATCTATAAGTTACAATGGAGGTCATCTTACTTATTAGCGAGGTTGAGGCCGACGTTTTAAACGCGAAAACGTGTACGTCGGACGTTCAGCGCCGCTTTCCTGTAAGCCTACAAATTTGACAATGGTGTTTGAAATGTCGAGCATGATTCCACTCATTATCCAAACACCATTGTCAAACCTCTAGGTTTACAGGAAAGCGGCGCTGAACGTCCGACGTACACGTTTTCGCGTTTAAAACGTCGGCCTCAACCTCGCTATTATATTTGTAAACAACATAAAGTATTTGAGAGGAGTAAGTCTATATCAGTTAGGACAATACAAAAGTGTTTAGTTAAAATAGAAAATCCAAGTACCGTTGAAATTTGGCCCAGCAGTGGTCGAGCGAATAAAATCACTCAACACTAGAAGTTTGTCACGGGTTCGCGCCTCAACAACGGGTTGTCCGCGTGAAGTTTTCCTTTACGTGTTTAACATCTAAATAAGTGCCTGCTTCTTATAGAAAGTTCTCTCCGAGATCCCTCCTCGGCAGATCGCCCGTATATTGTGTTGCCTTATCCCTTCAAATAAAAGTGTTATTTTTATTTTTACGCCACAATCTTAAATATTTTATAGGAATAAAAATAAATACAACAACTTTAATTTAGTATGACAAGATGTTTTATTTGAAATATACAAGTCCAAAGTACATTTAAGGAATTATCCGCGGCATTCCGTAGGCAAAATCACCATTCAGGTAATTAGGAGTAGTCAATCTTACTAAATTACTTTCGTCGGGAGAGACGTTAACAAAATCCGACCCGCTCCTGCGCAGATTGAGGAAGCGGAAAGGGTTAAAGATTTCTAAAGGAGTGAAAGGATATTCGGGAACGAATTCACGCTCCAAACCGACGGGTCCGAGCAATAGTCTTCTCAGGAAGTAAATAATGGGGATGTTTCTCAAATCATCGATAGAAGGTTCGATGCAGGAAGTTCCTATGCATTCGGTATCCAATCCCAAAATTCTTCCCAACAATTCCAAAAGCGCCAACAGACCGACGGGTCGACGCACTACGTCAATACCAGGAGTAGAATCTTCTTTCTTCTTTTCGTCTTTCTTTTCTACCTTCTTCTCTTCTTCTTTTTCTTCCTTCTTCGGCTCTTCTTTCTTATCTTCTTCCGCCATACACAGCGCCACCAATAAAATGAAAACCACGAACAACTAAAAACGATAAATAATTTACTTAGAAATACTTCTTATTTTTTCTCAGATAATAAGATATATCATTTTTAAATTCATTTAAATCAGCTTTAGCCTATATGTATTGTTTAGTTTCGCCTACTAATGACCGAATGGATTAGACTACTGGTAGTTGGACGTGGCTTCGAAGCTGACAAAGAGATGGCCGCATCAAGTTTTTTGAGTTTTCTCCGTGTGTTTAGCGTCTAAATAGCTATCAGTTTCCCGTAGAAAATACTCTTAAGAGGCGTTTCCAACACCTAAATAAACATTAGTTTCTTATATTTTCCAGGCTTTCTTCACGTATTTAATACCTAAATAGGTTTCCATCCGGAGTGGCAGATGGGCGTTGCCTTCTCCCTTGCAATTTAAACTTGTTCTTTAGTAGTTTCTTTAAAAAATTCTCTCCAAAACGTAAAAATTTTGGGGAGAAATTTGTAACGAGAAAACTTTTAAAAAATAGAAGTTTTGAATGAAAGAAAACAAAATTCTATACTAAATTATTTTTTTGTAATAAAATTAATAATGTCTAGTAAAAGCTAAACTTTCATATTATAATTTAATAGAATTATTCGTTAGAAATGAAGTGACGTTTTAATATAATATAGTATAAATCTAACTAAAGAAGAATAGATAGAATTGTAGAAATGTGGATTTCTGTTACAAATCGAGGAGACTACTCACCTTCATAATTTCTTTGTGTGTGAGAACGGTGCGAAAATGTTCTGTCTTTTCGTAGAGAATTTGAAAATTTATAAAATATTTATCCGTCCGGAAATAATTAAAATTGAAATAAGGATAATTTCGTGCCATATGGTCGATGTGATCTTCTTTACACATTATCCTCGTTTCAAAATACGTGAGAGTTTCGGTCCAGTTATCGTATAAAGAAGTTAATTTTTTATATTATATCTTTTATTTTAAATAATATATTATTTTACATCGAATAATAATTCATTTTACTCTTCGATAATGTATTAAAAATTTTTTACGACGAATTATTTCGCCTCCATAATGAAATTTATTGGATATTTTTATCAGAAAGTGCGTTATTATTTGTTTTATTTTTGTCTATAAAACTTGTAAAAAGTGACGAAAGAATGGGGTTAAGGTTTTACATAATAGATATATAATTGTATCTCTTCTAAATAATTCTAAAAATATCCAGTATAAAATACATATTTTACTTGGCACAGTTCAAATTAAGCCACTTACTAAATAAAACACTTCGGTCAACAATAATTTAAAGTATTAACAGTACAATTTGATAGGTATTTTATGAAAGAATATCTCAACAGCTCCTTTCCCAATACATATCTTTCGATAATCCGGCACTACACAGATTTTTCCGTACGTGCTGGATTAATGAATTTTTACTGCATAATAAATAAATTACAGATACAATTCATACGCTTTTTTTTATATTGAATTATAGATATACGTATTTTTAATTTTTCGAATTCTTGAAATGCCTAAAAACTGATTATTTAATTTGATTTTAATTTGATATTCTAGAAAATTAAAGCAAATAATATAAAAACATTTGCAAAAACGATTAGATAAAAGCTTTTCTAAATGACGCTTTATGACTTTTCAATGTCTTGTTTTTTTTTAAGAGCTCTCATTTTATTACTATACATGATATGGAATTAAAGTTTATTAAAAAAACTCAACTTCTCTTAATTTTTTTTTTATTTGCTCCTTTCCCTCTGTAGGCACTAAGAGGCCTTTTAAATTATAGTAGTTGGTCGCAGGTTTGCGCCTCACCAGACGAAGTTTTCCGGATTTTCTTCACTTATCTAACACCTAAATATGGGCTAGTTATCTACAGAAAGTCTTCCTCCTTGAAAAATCGCCCAAGTTTTGCGTTGCTTCGTTCTATCAATCAAATTCGTTTAAATTTTACTCATCGTGGGTTTGGCTCACAATAGAGTGGAGCTCACAATGGGAGGTGCCTACATGTCTAGAACAGACAACTCCAAGAAAAATTCCTGATATTTTTCGACCTAGGATGACTGCACTCCGTATGAGAGATTATATTATAGAAGAATCTATCGAATCGTACATCACTGAACAGATACTACAAAAAAAAAAAAAAAGGAAAAACTAATTTTAAGCAATTTTATGTGATAATTAGAAAAACATTCGACTATTTTCTAAACTGAAAGAAAATCCCATTATTTTTCCAAACGTTGTACCTAGAAGAGTGTAAACAAGGTCATTTTCGAATAAGAGTTAAATATAAACTATGACATCACTAATATTGGAAGGTAAAGGTGAAACCGGATTTTTCCTATAATTTCTTTGTAAAAAAAACTCTCTTTAACGTTAATAACGTAAATTTGTTAACCTTGAAATTTATTATTCTTGGATATTCCAAGTTCGATTTTTAATTATTTTTATACATTGACTTTTCTCAGAAAATCTTATATTATATAATTTGGAGGGATTAACCTTTTGTATAAAAAAAAAATGAAAATGAAAAATATCCACGAAAGTTATTAAAATATGCTGATTAAAAATATATTCGACACAGATTTTGTTTAAAAGGCGAATAAATTAATAAGAACTTAATAGTAATAGGCCAAGTGATATTTGGTAAGGATTGCATACAGAAAAAATTAATTGCGAAATTATACCATAAGTTATTGTAAAACTAAAATAATTATTATCTGAGAATAATAAGGATAATGTTTTAGATACGTAACAATATATATTTTTAACGGGTGTATTAATACCTATCCACTATTATTATTATTATTATTATATGTAAACAGGCTTATGTACATATATGTGTGTGTATATATTTATATATAAAAGTAATAGAAGGCCATAAATTTCGGCGGTTATTTTGGGCGGATCCATCTGTCATCAGAGAAAATTGGGACAGAAGAATCTAATCTCTGGGGATGTAGGTGGGATGTTCAGGAAAGGTCTTGCCTATTCTCAGAAGAGTGATCGGAAGGTCACAGGCATAAATTTCTCTCCACTGAAAGTCTGAAACGAAAATTTCGAATTTTTTTTGTTAATTATGGATATGCTGTGTTTTGTCCTTCGCCCTCTGGTTGCAGCCATTGTGATTTTAAACGAAATTCATAATGGAGTGGAGTGATGTGATATGGCCACCATGGGCAAATGCGGCTCTTTTTGAGTTACGTGCGGCTCTTGCTGAAAGTGTTAATTTCTGCTTTTTATTATTATTTTTACAATTTTATTTTCACAATTTTGTAAAAATATGTTTATTAAAAAAATTTAATATTTGTTTTATATAATACTGTATTTATATTGTATAATAAAATCGCGGTACAGAACTGCAGTACAGAATTAAAAAGTACAGAACTGCGGCTCCCATGCATTTTGCAAAACCTACATTTCGGCTCTCACTGAACTCTTGCTTGCCCACCCCTGTGATATGGCAACACATGCGCGATCTGCCAAAGGGAATGCCTTTAGAAACGACTTTCAATTGGAAATTGGCTCCCTATTTAGGTGTTAGACACGTTAAGAAAACTCGGGAATTCGTGACTGTCCAGCTGGTCAAGCAGAATCCGCAACCAGTGTTTAGTGGTTTTATCCACTTAGCCACTAGTGAGCGCAAAACTCTTGATGGCGTGATAATGATCCTTGTAAAGTGACCGAGGCAGTAAAGACTTCAACTGTCGTTCTGGGAGATTCGGGAGATCGGAAAACCCTAGGAAGTTTTCTGGGGATGGTCTGTCCTGGTTATAGCGGGTCTTGTCCCTTACCAACCGGCTGCTCCCATTTAAACCGGACCGAACTTACGATGGGTATGGAAAATAGGTCTTCTTACTTGTAGGGCCTATTTTCTATACCCATAGGAATTATTAAGCTTCAAAAAGGATGAACAAAATCGTGCTCCCCTCATACAAAAAACTTCTTTTTTTTTGTTTTGTTTTTCTCGACGTTTCAAGGTCCTCCGAGTCCAAAAATATAAAAATCTTGAGAGGGGTTATTTTTTGACCGATCTCTATACTTTTCCCTCTGTTATATATAACAGAGGAGAAAGTATCTCGTAAAGTAAAAATTATGACGTAAACCTGTCACAAAGAGAACAAGGTTGTGACGAATGACTGGCATTTTTATTTTTTCCAGCCTTCACTATTAACTATAATCCACGTGTAAAAAGTAATAGTAGCCTAAGTTTATATGAAAGCATATATTATAAATAC
>NW_019384762.1:464839-499795 GCF_000671375.1 Centruroides sculpturatus | reverse complement strand
GTCTTATCTGTTGAGACGCGCTTGAGTCGAGTGTGTGGTTGGGGTTCCACCCCTGGGCGCCATAATAGGATCTCGCTCCATCCTGAAACTTGCCTCAGGCTGGCACTGTATAAATACGTGATAAATTATCATGATAAAAATGAATTTGCAATAGAAAATATTTTATATAAATTTGATGAATATCATTTAAATATTAATTAATGTTTGGTTTTTAATTCCTTACTAACATTAAGAGGGTTTTTCTTTTTCATGCCTGTCATGGATTTGGCTAGTCCAGCAATGAGGACAACTGAGTGGGGATCAAGGGCATCTGTGGAAAATTTTCCAGGGGGCAAAGCTAGTAGACCAATAATTATACCAATAAATTTTATTTAACTTTTTTTGGGTTTTTTCGCATGTAGATTACAGAATACAGTATTGCATTAAAGAGTCTCATGATCATGAGTATAAAGTTACATATCTCTTATCACTTTTATGATTATACATCCATCCCAAGGGACAAGTATCCTGTTTGTCCCCGTCCGTAGACAGATAGACTGAAATCACTCGAGTGAATTTCTTATTAGACTCAAGATCAATGAAGTAGATGAATCAGATCCTTTTCTTATGAATCAAACAAGTTTAAAAGTGAAAATAATTGATCTTATATTATAGTTGGAAAACTGCCAAATGTTTATATTTTGCATGCAGTATGAAGAATGTATTAGAAATTTTTATTTTCCAAGATATATTGAACCGTATACTTCATTACTTGATCACTCAATTCTGTGCCTAGTCAAGTTCATGCTTGATATATACAAATTCCCTCTTAGGCAGAAAGTTTCATTAAAATTTATATTTATCTAAATATCATTTATTTATTGCAATTGAAATAAAGTTTAATTAATATAAAAAATATATTTTTAATATTATTGTTTACAGTTTGAAGGTTGTGCCAAAGCCTATTCTAGATTAGAAAATCTAAAGACACATCTAAGATCTCATACTGGAGAAAAACCTTACATGTGTGAATTTCCTGGCTGCACCAAAGCTTTCAGTAATGCTTCTGATAGAGCCAAGCATCAAAATAGGACTCATTCTAATGAGGTATTTTATTTAAAATATATCTAAAATAGTATTTTGTATCAAATAATAAACATAAACTTCCTTTCATAGCAATGATTATAATAAAAAAAATATATATATAAATGGACAAATTTAAAATTTTAATTAGATAATGGAAATCAATTATTGAGCTGTAAAAAAATAACTAAATTGTAATCTTTTTTTTTTGTTAATAAGTTTGACAAATCTATTACATCTTCATTTAAAAAAGTTACAAAAGTTAGGGAGTGCCAAAAAGAAGATAATGAAGCAATTTATTTACATCTAGCCACGTGAGGTGTTTCATTTTTAATATGCAAGTGATGACACTCCGAAAGAAAAATCTGGTTAAAGAACTTCTCAGAATTTAAATATATTTATGAATAGCATATTAATGAATCTAAGCAAATTTATATTCATTTTATATTATCAAGTTGCATCCATTACAGTTTAGGAAAACTTGCACTCATATCTCCTTTCATTTTATTATCTTCTACTCTACATATTGATTTTTATACTTTACAAATTTAATTTTTTTTTACATTTTATTTTTCTATGAGTATAGAAGAAAAAAGCACGGTAACAACTTCAAAATGGAGGAAAGAAGGAATAGGGAAAAAATATAAATAATTTCATGTAAATTTGCTATAAAAGTNTTATCAAGTTGCATCCATTACAGTTTAGGAAAACTTGCACTCATATCTCCTTTCATTTTATTATCTTCTACTCTACATATTGATTTTTATACTTTACAAATTTAATTTTTTTTTACATTTTATTTCTATTATTCCTTTTAATTTATTATTTTAATACTTTGAACATGTATTCTTTATTATTTATCTATTAGGCAAAAACAACTTATTGTTATGTAAGCAGAGAATTTACATTTTCATAAATAACTTACAAGAAAACAAAATGAATTGAAAATAAAAATATGTAATTAAGTTTATATATGCTGTTAATAATGATATTTTTCTATATAGGTGTATAATTTTAGTATTTCTTTTAATACTTAAATTCTTGGCAACAGGGATGTAGACACTGTCTTTCAAAAAATCCCACAAAGAAATCCAGTGGCATCATATCAGACAATCTGGAAGACCATTCTATAGGGCCTATGTACATAATCTAATGCTAAGGAAGATGTTAGTTAAAGTATTATCTCAAGTCATTGTAAAAATGCAGTGGAGTGTTATCTTGTTAAGAAAATTAGGTTTAGAATATATTCTTTCAGCTTAGGACATTAACCATCCACAGAGCATGTCCAGATAGATGAATCCTGTCTTTGTGGATTTGATGAATAAGATTGGTTCGTACAGCTTTTCCTGGAACATTGCTACAAAGACATGAATTTTGAGAGTTCTTTCATGTAGTTTTTATATCAAAGTAGCTACTTAAATCAAGCATAAGTAATAAAATATCAAAATTGTAGGAACATTTGTAGACACTCTGAATATTTAAGTAATTTTAATCTTATATTTATTTTGTTTAAATTTGAGTGTATTATAAAGCTCAGTACATGGTATGCTTATGTCACTAGTGAATTAATAAATAAGAATATCTTAAAGTTAAAAAATATACATTTGAACAGAAACTAAATATATTTTAAAATCTATGTGTTTAGAGATCCAACTGATCTTATTTTAATCAGTCTCTTATAACATACGATTACTGGTTTTCCTGAACATTTCCTAAATACATTATAGATATCATAATCTTGAAATCTATTAATTTCTACTGATAGCCATTTTTGTAAAAAATATTTTAAAGTAATGATAGTGTGTGATGTAAGGAGAACTTTAAGAACTATCTTCTGTCACCTATTCTGTGTCTATCATACTAACGGAGATAAAATAAATAATTAATTCAAGTTACAGCCTTGTATATAGAAACTTTGTGGCTACTTTGTACAAATAAATGAAATAAAAAAAGATATTCCAACAATCCCAAATATGAAAGTAAAGTGTGAATAATAGAATATTGTAGATTCCAGGCTAATAGTCACAATAGGATTTTGATTTGCTATTATCTTTACACTATAATGGAAGGAGAAATATTAAAAGCTTTATATGTATCTTACAAACTCTTGATGTGTCCATCTTTTTAACCCAATTTGTTTCATGTATGGTTCAAAATTCTCTGCTCACCTGAGTGATAGCTGTGGTAATGCAATTTCAGTTCTATTAAGTCTCAGAATAAGGATGGCACAAGCACCTTGTCCTTAATGTAGTCCCATGGGAAAAAATCAGTGTTAAATCTGGTGATTGAGATAGCTAAGCTAAATGCACTTGTTTCTGGGCAGTTGCAAAAGCCAATCCATTCTATGGGTAATTGCTCATTGAGATAGGCATGTCACTGCTAAATTGTGGTGTAGCTCCATCTAATTGAAGAATGAAGTCAGCACAATCATGAAGTTGCACCATTAGCTACAGCTGAAGCATATCAAGAAACATGATGCCAGTAATGGTTGCCTCATCAAAGAAAAATGGCCCATAAACCTTGTGAGATATTCTCCTGTGCACACACATATAAAACTTGTGAGATTTTCATAATGTAATCTAATTCTGTATCTCTTATCTGTATGGTGTTGTGGTTTGTCAAAATCCCAGAGACCATTAAGATTCACCATATATAAAGATAAACCACTAAAATGACATTTTCTTTCATCAATTTTCTAAAAAATTGATTCTGTTGCTCTTTTATTTATTTAGTTCATTTTCATATCACATTATGTGAATAATGTGATACAAAATATTACATACATATATTATTAACATATTTTAGTATTTTAATTTTTGTGAAATGACCAAAAACAGTTTAAATATATTCCAGACAAAAATACATTATGCACCAAAATAAAGAGTACTGAAATGAAAAGACGAACAATATTAACTTGTTGTCATCTGAGTTTATTTCTTTTGAAAGAAACTAACAAATACTCTATTAGTGTGTTGATTTTCCAAGGTATGTGTAACATAGGTGTTCAAAGTGTACATCGCCTCGCTGTAGGCAGTGTTCATATTGTTCATGCAGATTCTCAAACATATCCTGGAACTGGTTGACCAAACTTCTCCTTCCATTGACACAGTATAGTATCAGAATGGTAAAATTTCGTAACAATAAACAGCATAACTCTGTTATTTTGTGCTGTCTTTTTAAATCTCTCTCAGAATTGTTCTATCACCTTTTTCAAACCCATTTCCCTTCACAACCATTCCATATGAGCAGAAATAATGAATACTTTTTTCTATTGAGAGACCCATTTCCAAAAACAACTGAATAACACAACTTGTGTTGCCAGAGCTATGCTCCATCAAATGCACATTTGAGATGCATGAGTTTCAGTACTATATATTTTGGTGCATACTGTACTTTCTGTTATAAAATAAAATGTATTGTTTGACATCACTGACATACATATTTAAAAGATAATTTGATCAATTCAGCAATGAATAAGAGTTATATGAATTTGAATATTGATGTCAACCAAAGGCATGTTTTTGTATAAATGCAGCTCTGAATGAGTCAGTTGGGACCATATTAGAGCTATAGATCATGCCTGTAGGATTAAAAAAAATGTCAAAGAAACTGATGGTCCACACACCATCCTTTTCAACATATACATCCCTGAAATTGGCCTATCTGAAATTTTCAAGACACTCAAAAATGAGATAAAATTTAAAAGTTCATGAAAAATAAGAAACGTCATTTCATTGACTACTTCCAGGGAGCAATCAGAGTCATACTGTATGCTGTATTAAGCCTGTTGCATGTTTAATAAGCAGCCTAGTGATTTTTGAATATCTAGCCAAGGGTCACAATAAGAGATCCTTTGACTTTTTGTCATCTAGGGGATTCAAACCATCATTCAGGGCTGAAATTTTATTTATGCTTTCATATGTTGACCAGTTTCCATTTAACTGTGATAATTGTTGTAGCATTTTTGTATCCTCTCACTTATATTTTTGTAATCTTTCACAGAAATTAGATAAGTCATTGTATCTAAATCAAAGAAACTAATAGATTATCGATAATACAGTTTAATACAACCAGTACAGAAACTGGATAAATTATGAATAACTTTAAATAAAACCCAAATTCAATAAAAAACATACTATTTACCCAAAAACAAACATTTTCAATAGCCTTCAGCAATCATCATTGAATTATGGCATAGTGTTTCACTACTAGAAATGTAAATCTTAGCAAGATGAAGCAATACTTGATTGTAATTGCTTGTTTATATGAAGATCTATGTAATAACTATATTTCATGTTCCATAAATAAATCAAAATCAGAAAAGATGTTACCATCAGAATCTTTATTACCATATCTACATAAATGACAACTCCATAAATCTAACTCTCGACTAAAGTCAGACAATCCGCTGAATTATCTGGCTACAACAAGGCCAGTTAGCAATTAGATATGAGTGATCTGTATGGTTATATCCAAACCAGCAATTCTGGAAGTGAAGATCGGAGGTCCATCTAATCTTTGATTCCAGAACTGCTGGTTTGGATATAACCATATAGGTTCCTCCTGTGTAATTGTTAACTTGATCTTGTTGTAGCCAGATAATTCAGCGGATTGTCTGAATTTTACCATATCTATTGATATTTTATTTTATTTTCTATTATGTATATAAATTTATAAAATTTTTAAATTTTAAAAATGATATAATATTATATGAAAGTAAATGTATGTTTTACTTTTTACATATAAAAAAATAAATGACAAACACTATTTTTTATTTAGAAACCTTATGTTTGTAAAGCACCTGGATGTACGAAAAGATACACGGATCCTAGTTCTTTGCGCAAACATGTAAAAACAGTACACGGGCCAGAATTTTATGCTAATAAAAAGCATAAAGGTGGTGATGGAGACTCAGGAAGCAACGATGGTCCTAGAGAAGAGAAAAACTCAGAAAATCCTTCAAGTCCTCATTCTGAAGAAGGAATTGGAAGTGGAAATCCTGCAAGTCTTTCCAGCCCAAGTGTTAAATCAGAGGTTTGGTTAAAATTAAATTTAATAGTTTTATAATATTATTGAATATATTAAATATTTAAATTTTCACAGGAACAAGAAGGTAGTAGTCCTGGTGATGCAACAGATCCAGCACCTATTAGTGATAATAGTGTATCAACAACAAGTGGACCTCTGGAAGGAATAGAAGCAGATGTCGGTTGGGATATTATGGAAAATCAAGAAATAGATGTGAGAAAATCTAGTTTATATATATCTATTTTGATTATATTGGATGATCAGATTAAAAGTTTACTTGCATGAAGTAGTATAGGCAATTTCACGACTTAGTTGTGCTTATTACTATCTTGTTACATATCATAAGAAGAAACACTTAAATCTTGAACATTTATATACTATAGACTTTAGGGATAACATTGAAACTCCTTGTTGTTATCATGAAGTCCACTTTTTACAAGTAAACTCTGTTTGATCATCTGATATGTTGTTAAATAAGTTATTACATTTCCCATTTGATAATCATAGAGTTTGAAGATATACTCTGCATATGTGATTCCATTTTTTTATTTTATAAGAAATCAAAATTTTATTCTAAATTTCATACTGTATATCGAATGAAAGTATATTTAAATCAAAATGTAGAATAACATGTTTCAGTGAAACTTCTACAAATGAATTGTATTCAAACGAGTTCATATTCATTATTGTATATTGACTAAACAGGAATTAATGTCATGTAATGATCTTTTACAGAGTCATTAACTATTATTAATTACAGAAAATAGGAATATGAATATTCCTCATATAACACATAGATACATTCCGAAAATGTGCCATGTTATGCAAATCTGTACTATAATATTTTATGGATGACAAAATAAAAATATGTTATTAATCGGTAATTTGTTCTATCTCATCGCGTTTATTTGGTTGAGTATCAAGCAATTTTTTTCCCAGAATTTGTGCTTGAATACGGAATTGTTTTGAGATACCACCATATTTCATTCATCATTTTTACAGTGAAGTAATCATTTGTAGGTAAGTAATATCTATGGTTAAAAAAAGTTTAGTAACACTTACCTACAAATGTTTAAATAAACTTTACTGAATACGAAGATTAATCTATAGAAAGAAAGCACAGTGACAGTCTTAAGGACTAAAGTCTGAAAACAATGACAATGACACTTGGTTGATAGGAAAGCTAGGGTAATTTTTTCTTAATACTAATTTCGGTATTCATTAAAGTAAACCTGACAAAAGGCACAAAACAAATTGAAAATTTCAATATTCTAAAATCTGTGGGCAAATTTGAGACAAGTGTTCTTACTTGAATAAAAAAAAATATAGAATAACAAAGTTTATGCTTAAAAATTATGAAATTTTGTATGGAGAATTTCCATGTTAGAGCGAATCTGAGTCATGTTGTAGAAGTATTATTGTATGAGAGATACCTGTATTTTAATAATTAATGTAGAATCATTTGGAGAAATTCTGCAGTGAATAGAATTTAAATACACAACCTCAGTAAGCTAGGCAAATACATTATTGTTTTTTATATCTGTTAAATTTCTTAATCTTAGATTTCTAAACTAAAATTTCCTTAAAATATGTAAAATAATTTTAAAATTATAATATAATTGCATAAAATTATATTTTTTCAACTGGAGGAAACTATTTGATTGAAAATTATTTATGTTGATACTAATGACGGATTTAGTTAATATTTTTCTGAGAATGTATCAAAATACCTTAAACTACCAGTTTTAATGCCAAGTAGTTGATTTTGAGGATTATTGATTCTCATTTCTATCTTATTTTTAGATTGAAGAACCTGTTGTGACAGTATCAACAGCAGTTACTTCTTCTGGCAATAATGTTGAAATAACAAGAAATACCTGTAACAGAATTAAAACAAGGATACAATCACAATTAAAATCTGCAACTTCTTGGTTACCAAATCTTCTAAATTCTAGGAAAGGTGAATAGCTTTAAATATTTTTAAAGCTATTTATTATATTTTTTGATCAATTAGAGTTAAGTAATTATATAATTTTTGTTATGTTGAATGGTCATGTTCTTATTTAATTTTACTTATTATATTAATTGCACCTGTATACATTTAAATTTTTCATTTTATATTTTAATAACTTTAAGTAAAATTTTGTTTATAGTGAAACAATGGAACAGTCACACTACGACAAATCATCAAACATGTCCATCGAAGCTTCCTGAAATTATTAGTAGTAAAAATTCTAAAAATAATATAACCATACTTCCAAATTCAGGTATGTGTTAACAAAATCTAACTTTTTTATTACTTGAATTAGGTAAAAATATTTATAGTTTTAAGTATATAATTCTTTATTTCTAATATAGATTTAACCAGATTATCTGGATGTGTAACACATCGTAAAAATATTCGTCAGGACAGCAGTAACAGTTCTGTTAGTTCTTTCTACAGCAGTCTGCATTCTGATATTAGTGCACAGCCAGTAAGCAGTCAGATATCTAGCAGACGTGGAAGTGAAATATCTCGGAGTGTCGGAGGATTTCATTCTCCATATGATCCAATATCATTAGGAAGCTCGCGTCGCTCTAGTGAAGTTGGAAGCAGCACAGGGATTCCTGCTGGAGTTGCTGCTCATCTTCAGAGAATTCATTCACGTGCATTAGCTTCTCAACATTTAAATTCAACTCAAAATTTAGTTGTTCAAACTCAAAATTATAATACTCAGGGAGAAAATAATTGGACAGAAGGCCAAACAAGCCTTTCTGAGCACAATTCAATACCTCAGTGTTCTCCCTATAAGGATGCACGTCGTTCAAGTGATCCTTTAAGACCTCTAGATGTAAATGCAGGAGATAAGTTACAGAGATTTAATAGCTTTAGTAAACTCTCACCTCTTCCTCCAATATCTCGATCTTCAATGTCAAAACATAGTGTACAGGATGGAAGAACTAATCATCCTAATGAAAATGTTGTCTTAGAAGATCGCCCAATAGAAGAGAACAAAGATCTAGTGCTTCCCGATGATATGGTTCATTATCTTAACCAAGTTGCTGAAAAATCTCAGCAAGAACCAGATCGTCCACATTCTCATTTCAGTCATGCTGTATCTAGTGTTAGTCAGTATGAGGAAATGCAACATCAATCAAATAATAGACTACCTTATTTTCCAGACAATGACCATAGTTACTGTAATAACCAAACTACAACGTATAGTCCAAATTGTATAACTAATCGCAATACTCAGCAAACATATGCAATGAATGCAAATAATACAAATAGATCTCAATCAAATAATCACATACACAATGGTAATTATTCAGACCATGCATATCATTCCAATAATGTACCATATAATCAACCTCATCCTGTAGTGAATAACTACAGGTTGCAGTCAGACTGTGTTTCTCATCCATCTCATTATTATGCTCAAACTAGTCAGCAGACACCAGTTCCACGAGAATCATATTATTCTCAGTTACAAAATCCAGGTAAGATGTGGAATATGCAGAATGGACATGAAGAAACACCTCACCAAATATATATAAACGATCCAAGTGAAAATGGGTCTCAACCAGAAAGACGTTTTCAACCTCAACATTATTATCACACAAATGCACAAAGCATGCCATTTCCAGGACAGAATTCACCATATTCTAATACCAATGGTCATAATATGCAGTATTGTTCTCCACAAGGTCAAAATAAGCCACAGTGGATGATGCCAAGACAAGAAGGAAGTGAATCAGGTAAATTTAATAAACAATCAACTACAACACAATGTAGACATCAAGAAAGTCCCTTTCAAGCTTCATCTCCACCCTCTGCAAAACATTTTCAGCATCCTCCTCCTGTTATACCTGTTCCACAAATTCAAAGACCACCATTACCACAAAATCAGTCTTTCAATCACTTTTGTTACACAGGCACAGATCAAAGGCAAATTTCTAAACAAAACTCTCAATGTTTTCCACAAGGTAACATATGTAATCATCATGGAAGTGAGCAAACTGTAAAGCATCCAATTCCTCATCCACTTCCTAATTCAACTTGTAATAATTGTAACAAAAAAGAAACACTTGCACCTCCACCTCCTCCACCACCACCACCTCCTCCTCCTCCTCCTCCTCCTCCTTCTTTGCCTCCACCTCAACCAGTTATGACACAGTTTCCAGCACCTGTGAATAATCAACAGTGCCAAAATTGCAAAAGTTGCAATGCCGAACTTTCTTCAATGACTCAGTTACGCCAACATCCTTCTCCAAACTCTCCTTGTCATAATTGTTCCAATCAAAAGCCAGAAATACAGTGTCAAAATATCAGCCAATCTTCATTAGTAAGCATGCCACCAGAAGCTTATCAACGTACGCTAGAGTACGTTCAACAGTGCCAACAACTGCTAGCGGATAAAACACCGCCATCTGTTCAAGGAAATAATTTCACTAATCAGTCTAAGTTTCCAGTTTCTAATCATCAAATGGAGTTGTCACCCGGATGTAATAAAGTTAGCAGCAGCACAGATAAAAAGGATAAAGAGCAGATAAAACCGACACAGTCAAATTCTGCAACTGCCAGTAGGACTAACGAAAACACTGTTTCACCCCTTCTAACAACCACAAATATGGTTATTAATGACATGAATACCTCACTGACTTCGCTAATGGAAGAAACAAGATATCTGCATCTAATGCAATAACATTTACTCTGCGCACTCATTCAATGTAAATATTTTGTATAATAATTGTATTTTTATTAGCTTTGTTTATATGTAGCATTTTTTTTGTGGTTTTTAAAACATAAGTGCAATTTCGTTCATAGTATAAATAGGGCTTAAAAAACTGGGATATTAATTAAATTTGCCAATGAACGATACTTATTGCTCATGTTAATTAAACATTTATTACTTATTTTCTTTATCCTGTTTATATATTAATTATCATGCGAACAATGAATGTGTGTATAGTTTTACATAGACTCAAAGCTATAGATTTTAGCAAATTTGTCGGCGTCAATCAAGAGCGCAGCATTTCTGCACAAATTACTCTGTAATCCTGTTACAAACAGGCTGTTGTTTACAGATTTATTGTATCCATGCCATGTATGGAACATGTTAAAAATTTGTAGTCAAATTTAGTGCCTTAAATTGTGATGTTTTATTATGTCATACAGACATTATATGAAGGCCAAATTTTTATTCGAACCCAGCCATGTTTTTTAATGCAATATGTTTACACCATGATATATTATATATTAAAATTTGTGATCACCAAAAAATAAAATCTGATATTACTTTCATAATTTATTCTTATATCTATTACCTAATGAGTTTTTACTTTGCATAAAGTACAGGGTACTGTACATTCAGATTTTAAAATAACAAGTCCAACCCATATGATCAAGTGTCTGTTCTAATGACGTAGTCATTCATGTATGTGTACAACAGGCCTACTTTAGTGTTATGTTGCTCAACCATTGGCCAAATGGCCATGGTGTGAAGTTGTTAAACTACAGTAGTGGGGAATACAAATCTGAGGCAGAATCTTGTATAGATTGGGCTATTGTTCTCATCCCTTATTGATTATGGGTGTGCATGATTGGAGTTGCCCATAATTCGTAACTGGTCAAAGATGGAATTTTTAATTATACTCATCATTGGTTTGGTCAGGCCCACAGTGCGGATGGTTGGATGGTGACGAACAGGGTTTGACATATGAAAAAGACCTCCTTAAACCTGCAAAGTGGCTAGCTGAGACTTTACGACCACTCGACCATATACTCATTGACAAAAAAGTTATGCATAATTCTCCAATTACTGCAAAACTGCACACAGCAGTCTCAGCTAGATAGGTAAATGATTACAGTTGTGGTCAGATTGCAGTCTAGATAATTCCTCCAGAGTGTCAGCCAACCTCCCTCCATTGTGGGCCTGACCGAACCGATAATGGGCTTGCTAAAAGTACCCTTTTAGTGTCTACAATGCGAGAAAAGTTTTAAAAAAGCAGTGGTAAATTTGCATGCTCGGTCTCGTTTGCAATAGTGCCATAAATGATCTATTGTTTGGGAACGGACGACAGATTGGCAGGGCCCTCGAGAACTTGTATGGGGGGCCCAGAAGTAGGTCGTTCCTCCTTTGTCTCTTATCGGGTCCTTTTAGCCATTTTTTAAACAAATAAAATACATAAAATGTTTCTTTATCAATAAAAGAGTTTTAAATAATTCATTTTCTATGAATAAAATAACAATTTTATAGGGGTAAGAACTACTGCGGACATTAAATTTTCTTAAACATCTGTTAGACTAATGCCATGCACGAGTGTGAGGGACATAGAGGCAGTTGCAACATCTATGGGCAAATCTGTCGCAGAATACAATACAATACAATACATTAATACCAATATGTTCGACTGTATCGACGTATGCATGAAGGCAAGGGAAGTCCTACAAGGTACTAAAAGTTGCTTTAAATTGTATCATTGTTTCACAGGAAATTTCCTCATTGCTATGTTGTTGTAATCACTTATTACCATTGTCATTATGATTACAGTAAAATGTTTCATTTGACCATGAAGAAAGTTTCGTAACTTCTTTCTTCTCCCTCTTAGTCAACTGTATTGTGTTATTCTGTATATCTACCTAAATTGTAAAAATGAATAAACCACGTTATGAAAAAGAAATTGTTTTTTTTTAAACTCTGCCCTTTTAAAATTCCTGCGCATGGGCCTGGTTTATTGACGATGTAATATTTTTTAAGTGATGGACGAGATGTTAAGGCGTCAGCCTACCGCTCTTGGGACCCAGAATCGAATCCCGTTGGGCAACCTCAAGAATATGCTTGGAGATCTCTCGGATATATCATTCCAACCTTCATAACTCAGCTAGGCCCACAGTTTTCTTTATTCCAAGATTCTCCATATGGTACAACCGAAAATACGCAATATAATAACGAAGCAAAGTTAACAATATAGAAATACGCTAGAAATAAAACCTTTGAAGAACTAAATAAATTTAATATAACTTATAAAAGAATGCTATGACGGAAAAAATATGAAAGAATTTCTATGGTTATAAATAAATAAAACGAGCAATTATTAAGTTATTTCATTTAAAATATATGCTCTCCGCCTCAAATTAGTAATGGCGCCCCTTTACATCAGACTTTTCCTTTAACAATAGAGTAGTGTTGGTCATTTATCTAACACTTTTAGCGGGAAATTTTTTTGAATTGAAATAATATAACTTCCACTTTGTATCGGAAGTTCTTATATAGTTAATCGGAGCCTTTTGCCCATACGATTTCCATATCTGGTTTCTTCTTTCCTCTATCGAACTCCGTTCTCGAGATTGAGGAAAGACAGTGGGAATTCATAGGAATTTTTTTCAAATTGCACCCAAAAAAGAATTGCAAGACAATGAGGATATTAGAAAGCCGCTCTGGATGTAAAAACATCAACTTATTTCTCTAGGAGATCTAATTTCAAGTTTTGAGTCAGAGAAAATTTTGTAGATGAACTGAATCGGATATGTCCTCATCACCTAGCTGCCTTATTCTAGGACTGCAGAACCTATAATTGGTTTGTTAAAAGGACCATCTTATGCCCACTACCGGTTACTCCTACTGAGAGCTTGGTTGAACCCCTAATGGCTGTGGCAAACGATTCCCTTAGTGTACACAGGTCGAAAAGGGGCTCACAAATGGTCAAGCGGTTCTGTTCCCTAAACACTGGCAGTTCGGTCGTGGGTTCGCGCTTCGCCAGGACAGGCTGGAAACGTGGAGTTTTCCGGGTTTTCTCCATCTTAATAGGGCCAGTTACCCTTAAAAAGACCTCGCGGCAGATCGCCCAAGTGTTGCATTGCCGTAAATTAACAAACAAATTGTGATAAATGACATTTTTTTTTTAATAATTAGGCTTATTTTGTCAGGTAAAATCATTCGCGAAAAATAGCTCACAGTTTAGAAAAACAAACTAATAAATATTTCAAAGAAAAAGTAATAATTATTCTCATTATACAGATCGCATTGGCACTTGGCACATTAAAGCTACATGAACGACCACATTTTATTCCAATATGTATAGGTCTAGTCTATAATGGGATTGGCCAGGATGAACGAAAGAAGAATAACTCTATCCTCATTAGTAACACTCATTCTAAATTACGGAAGAGTGAATCGTACTCGAACCCGGATCCCCGCGGCTCAACGACAAGATCGATAGAATTTTAAAAATGTCTAAAATTAAATAGANTTGTGAAATTGTATTAGCTAAAAAGAAGAATCATAGGAATTTGTTGGGCATTTCTAACCTATTTTTTCGGAAATTTCAGACAGAAATTTAAGTTATATTGAAGAAAATTTTACAAAATAATTATAAACAATTTATATGTGTTTTCAAAATCCATAATTAATAAGGAGTTATTTAAGTTAAGCATAAAGTTACTGAATTAGTCTTTGAGCTGAAATTTTATCTTATTTAATGTTTTTTCCATGCATAAACACTTTATGAAAGTTCTCTAGGAAAGTTAATTGAAACATCATATACTTTTTTCCCTGAAATAAATCTGTATTTTTCCATTCTGTAGTTAGAAAAAATATTGCCTTATTTATAGAACCGTACTGATGATTTTCCATTCTGATGCTTAGGTTATATTTTACATTTCCTGTATTCTTTAAGTCATATTTGTCCTGTCTGATAAACTGAAAATATACTACAAATAGAAACTGTTTTGAAAAAGTTCAGTGTTCTAATGTGCTGCAATTTTTAATTAGTAAATTTTACATTCTTAGAATTTTGTCCTCATCATTAGAAAATATATAGATTTATGTTTGTTAAAAGTAGATATAATTACAGTTTGCAAGATTACAAGATAATTCTACAAATATATATTAAACAATAATCTGAAATATATGATTTTATTTATGTATCAATCAAATGGGTGACAATTAGGGGCTGTATTTATGCACAACAGGGGCGATATCGCCCCCATGTGGGCGTTTTTCCATGTTGAGGGGGCGATTAGTAACAATTTATATTTTGGGATGCGAAAAACAATTTTCTGGACGATATAGTAAAACATTATATTAAGAATAATTAGATATTTTATTCATTATATCGTACAATAATTAAACAAATAACATTATACTAGTCACTAGTCTATTCAATGCAGTATGAATTTGGCGTTAGTCTTGGTCCTCGGCATCGGAATTTTGAAGTGAAGGGGGCGATAATAGGTAACGGTTTTATTGAAGGGGGCGACAATTCGTTAGAGGTTGAGAAACACTGCTCTAAACTGATTGAATTATTAGTGTAAAATTTATTAATAAATTAATCAGTTTATAGCTTAACTATATTTTGTAATCCGTTCATGTTTAGTCAGTCATAAAACAAACACTGTGTAGAAGTTATGCTGTACTTTAAAGCAAAAAGATAATGAGGAAAATAATTAGACACTCATCAATTTTTAGACGAAATTAGCTATTTGCCCTAATTTACAATTGTGATGTAATCAGTTTGTCCACATTCTATTAATTTTAATTAATATTAAATGAATCTCTCCGATATCAACGGAGATATGTAGTATTGAGATATTTTATTTTCTAAGCTGCAAAAATGATTACAATAAATTGCTTCTAGAGGATTACATAATAATCAGTGTTGCACACAGTTACAAGAAATAATGTAAAATTGTATGTCATAAAATCAAGTGGTAAAGGAAAACGTTAGGAATTCAAAACTTGTCTTGTTAATTACATTTTGGCCCATTAACCATCTGATTATGGTGCTTTCTCAAATATTTTTCTCTATTGCAGTATAGGCACATTTCATACACCTTGACGAGGCATTTGGCCTTATATGATGTATTAGAAACTGCAATATTGATCATGAGTGAGCAATATTGCAAAGATAATAAAGATTGTGGTAACTCAGCTTATATTAAATGTTGTTTATACGAATTGTTGTGCTCTACAACTATATTATTTGATATGTAACATTATTATTTCTGTTTAGAAACTGATAAATATATCAGATATATATATATATATATATATTCAGAGTCAATGATATGACCATGTTTGTGTCTGGTAATCTTGTTTATAATCTAATTAATGAAATGTCTATTAGATTTGTGTTTAAATTATTTAGATATTTCCACTTGTAATACTACATGTTATTCAAATTATTTATATAATTATTACATTTTGCAACTGAATGTATTGAAATTTTCAACATTTTGTTTCAATTCTTATGTAGAATTTATAAAAATAGAATCAGTTAGTGATATCCTGTTTATAAAATATATCTATAACTTCCAATCTTAGAATAGTTTTATGTCTTCTGAGTGAACTATTCAATATTATAATTTAATGTATGACAATAATAGTAATTATTTTTATTTTGAATGATTTTACAGTTTGGCTACCTTACCAGTGCATGAGAACAGTATGCCAGAGTTGAGTACAGCTGAGGTTGATAAACTAGATAAGAAAATGAAGAAGACAGATGAAGGTATTTCTTTTTACTTAATTGTTTTTGAGTTAATAGCTATTTTACATACAATTTTTATTCTTCTTAGTCTCCACGGAATTTCTCAAAGTGAACATTTAAATTAAAATATTTTTGAGGTACAGTACATAGGAACTTGTAACAATGTTTTATAATTTACAGTTACAGAAAAAGCAATTAATAAAGTAAAAAGAAAAGCAATTTAATAAATTCTAAGAAATGGAACTTAAAATTTTCACTGTTTTTGAGTTTTGTAGTGCCTTCTTTCTAGGTACTGTTATCTTAACTACAATAGATAAATTGATAATTATTTTCATTTTCATCTACTCCAGATTTTTATTTAAGAAAAAAGAGGCATTCAAAAACTTTCAGGATTTAGAATGCTTCTTTTCTTGCCACAAATTCAACTGGAGATGCCAAGAAATTGCTGTCTGTACATATGATGTAATATTGGAGATATCTGTAATATTGAATGTGTTTTTTATCATCATTATATTTGAGATCTTGATTCTCAAATACAGTAGAGCATTGATTATCGGAATATTGACCAACTGAAACATCAATTAACCAAAAGCTTTCCAGATGGCAAATTTAAATTTCTGCTAGTGCTATGGTGCTGCAATCTTTGTCTACATCTTGGGCTACTCCAATATTATTTTTGTTGGTGTGTGTTAGTTGGCAGCACTGGCGCGACCATGAGAGAATACTTAAGGATGTGCCAGGATTTGAACAAATTTCAACATGGGATAGGTTAATATATTTTTTCATACATAATCGGTTATCTGAAAAATCAATTTTCTGAACAACTCCAGTCCCCAATTGATTCAGATAATTGATGCTCTACTGTACTTTCATCATTCAAATATTTGTGGATAGTTTTTGCCCATGTCTAGTCTCGTAGTTATTCTATCTAATATTAACTGACATTACTTTAATAATATTATACATGTAAAATTAAATCTCCATATTAGAGAAGAAAGAAAGAAAGAATCTCCAAGTGAGCCAACTTTTAAGATGCAGACTGGAATCTTTTTTTTACATCTATTGATAAAGAAGAGAGGATTTTTGATGTCAAGGAATCTACTTTATGCACGATTTTACAAGAATTTGCGGAATATTTAAAGATCAATATGAATGATATTGTTTCTCGTTTATTGACCTTCAAACAGCATTACTATTAATTGTATGCAAAGTTCTTGTCTATTGAAGAGAAGAACTGTAGTTAGGAGAAAAAATTTCTGAGCTAGAAAAATTGCCAAATGAATATAATTTACATAGTTTTGAGTGTTTGTCACTTCTGACAGACCATTTAAATAATTTTTATAATCGTAATAATCTTATGATTTCTAATTTTGTAATTCCTCAAGAAACTGATCCTTGGGACTGCTTAATTGGTTTTTTCAAATGTAAATATCAGATTAGTAATATTGATCTTTTGGATATAATTGGTAGGGAAGTTCTCTGTATTGTTATCTAGTATGTATTTACATAATCTCATATTGTAAAGTTTTGGAATACTAGTAGGTCAGTTGGATTATCAAATACTAATAAAATTTCAGTGTCTACTGATGATCTGTGTTATAACTCATATTAGGAGAAAAAATTTGATTTAATTTCGAAGATCCCAACAGAAATGGGATCGGAATGGGAACATGAATGGGAATCTACTACCCAACAGAAATGGGAATCTACTTAAGGGTTGACATCCTAGTTTTGGGAGATATATATTATACATATTGTGTGACTGGTAAGAAAATAATTGAGATACCAAAGTTTTTATGCAAGGTTTGATAGATGTAGGAGTTTCAAGTGTTTCACCTGTTCGCTCTGAGAAGATAATTGTAATTCATCCTATGTTGGATATAGTGTACATTCTGTAACTAAGAATGTTCTGTTTGATCTTGAGCACAGTTCTTTTTTACCATGAATGATTCAAAAATGCAATTAGTTAAAGTTATATCTTGGAACTCTCTGGATATGTTCAAGAGATTGTTTGAAGATCTAAGTTCTATTGATTTCATATCAAAATATGGAAACTTGGAGCTGTGATTCCTTGGCTAAAGTACAATTCTTCTTTCCAGATTTTTATTTTTGGGAGAGTCCAGCATTTAGGACATTGACTGTTGGAAGGCTTTTAGGTAGTATTTTGCTGGGAATATGACATAGTCTGGAACCTTTAAATTACATCATCTAACAACAAATTATATAATTGGATTGGTTGATTTGAAGATTTCTACTTGTTCTGATTTTCAAGGGTTGTTGGGAGTGGTTTATTTTCATCCTGATAAGTTTACTTATATATTGTTTGATCTAGAGACCTTATTAGCTGACTTTCAAATTGCTTATCACATATTAATTATGAGTGATATGGAATGTTTAGATGGGCAAATTGATGGATTCAACCTACCAAAGCTGTAACAGACAATTTTTAAACATTAGATCTTCTGAAGATTACATAACCAATACAGCTATCCCTTGATTAATGTGGTTAATACTGGACTCTTAAGGTTCTTGGAAGACTTGTTGAAGAAGGTGACATTAGTGAATGGTAGAATTTATTAATAAATAAAATAGTTCATTTTGCTGAGAAAGCTAGTATGGTTTCAAGAACTCCTTTTTCAGCCAGATGGGTACTGCCATGGTTTGATGTAGTGTCAGAAATTGAAGTGGAAGAAAAAGCAAGCTCCAAGATAACTGCGGAGAAATAGATCAAATAGAATTATTGAACATAGTTAACTTTGAAAAGATGGTTTCAGAACCTGTGTTGCCAAGCATAAGAGATATTTTGAGAGATTGAGTTATATTATGGAAAAATCACGATCAAGGACTTTTCTGGAATTTGGTTAAGTGTTTCTGCAGCAAACATGTAATTTGTGAGAGGATTGATATAGAGACTTGGTTTTAGTACTGTTTAAAGCTATATGAGAAAACTTATGATTCTTCTTTATTGTATACAGAGCCAGTACACTTTGCTGATTTACTTTTAGACAGACCTATGGATACTGATGAGATAATAAATACAATGAGTACTTTAAGAAACAAAGTCTCCAAACAATAACATTATCAGGAATTATTAAAATATTCTTCAAAATATGGTATCAAAATTTGATATTGTGACTGCAGGGTTGGCACCTCTAGTGCCTCGTCAAGACTGACACCACCATGTCTCATTTGACATAGAAGCCAGGACGGTGTGTTGATTCAGATTAGAATGTAGTTCATGCGATCGTATTTGGGATGGAGGAGAGTTGAGGGACAGCATACCAGAAGTGAATCACTCGGATGCCAGGTTAACTAAACAACCATTTATTTGTAAAGGAAAATAGATTGCCCACAATTTATAGTATTAACGAGTTATAATAAATCGAGTTAAAATAGGTCTACATATTTCTCAAGAAAGTGGTTCTCGAAAGAGAGAGAGTTTACACTGGTTTGCAAGTTGATAAATACCTGGAGTAGAGGGTGTCCTAGGGGATGGAGTAGAGCTTTTGTTGTGATTAGGGTGACAGGCTCTTAAAGTTATTTCATTTAAGATCATCGGGATAGTTCCAAATCACCAATAGTTTGTCTTTGAAGGCACACTTGTAGGCGATATCCGAGTGCAAGTAGGTGAGATATCCAATTGGGTAGGATCGGGCACTGACATGATTACAAGTTGGAGAAATTTGCGATGACTGTACTTTTGGAGGAACGGACGACAACTGACTCTTCGGCTGTCAATTTCAATATCAGCACGATATCACCCGGCTAAGAGGTCAGCAGATCACGGGAATGCATAGTTTTCGCCATCGAGAAAGTGTAAGTGTAGATTTTCTCGGGTAATAGATTCGACAACAATTATCAAATAAGTATGACGATATATTGGATTCTCACACCTGGTACCTTATTAAGCTGTACTCTGTCTTTACCTTGGTCTCTCCATCATTGTATCTTTTACATGAAGTGAACTATCATGCTAAATCATTAATTATAAAACTAAAATATAACAAATACCATTTATTATTTCTTTGTAAATATATTAATTTATATATTAATAAACCATGCACCTCTTGTGGTGTTATTCCTAACTGTGTTAGAATGGTAACATATTTTGTATATTGTAGAGTTCTAGAGCCTTTTTGTAGACAGATATTTGGCCTTCATGGAAGCATTGTAAACTATTTAGTCTCCATATATTAGTTATATGGGAGTTTGTAAAATTTTTTATATTTTTTTTTTTGTGAAAGTTTATAAACAGCTAAATTAATTTGTACATACATTTAAGTTCCCCTTTACAAAATAAGTACAATAAAAATAATTATCATCATCATCATCTAGAGTTACTGTATGTAACAAAGTGCATACAGTAACTCTAGATTATTATTATTTAAATGTCATCGATAATTGACTGCATCAGTGTCAGTGCAATTGAATGCCTTTCTTCAGATTGGTGAAATTTTTTTCTAGACTAGTTGTTGAAAAACACTGATGTACTGTACATATATTTTATAAATGACAGAGATTTGGAGCTGTACAGCCGGATCTAATTCTAAGCCCTCATGAATTATGGGTATTTTTGTTATCTGACTAGCATTATAATGAAACAATAACAAAATATTTTTAATTGAAGATTTATTTGCCAAGTACAGGTAATTAAAAAGCAGCATTAATTGCAACTGTGTACTGTATTTCAAGAGATGTTTCTCAACCAGTTTATGCTGTCAAAATGTAGTCACTGAGCTTTGAATTTATAATTGACATTTCAATCCATAATTTGAGATAGAGAGGGTTTTGGGAAAAAATTATGAANTTGTAAAGTTGTAATTATTTTAATTATTTTTATTTCCAAACTGATTTTAACCAGTTCTATAGTAAGGTAACATTCCAATAGACAATATGCAAAGCTTTTTTTTCAGTTTACAGCAGTATTTATTACACAAAATTTAAGTAAAGCTTAACATGCCGATCTTGCCCCGGTCTCCCCTATATTAGAATTTTATACTTTGTACATAAATGTACAAAGACGTTAAAATACATAAAATGAAACTTCGATATCATCCATTTTACCATCTAAAATAAATTTTAAAATCCGAGTGTTGTTACCTTTATTGAACATAACAATTTGATATAATTTTAATATTTAGGTTTCAATTGTCTGGAATAGCAGTGAGTAAATTAACAACTCAAGTACAGTAGAACCTCGATTATTTATATTTACTCAGAATGGCAAAACTTGGCGATTGAATTTGATATAATTTTAATACTTTCCCGTGTTTTATACTATACCTAACAAGTTGGGAAAATAACAGAATCAAGGTCAGTCCATTTTTACAGACTTTGACTCCTCTAGCAAATTTCTTTGGCCACCAACTCCAGAGCCCTGGTGTTATTTAATATGTTAATGCTGTTTAAAACACTCTTCATTAGTGGTATGAGAAATGCATTTGTGTTGAACAGGTGTTTCCACTATCTTATTGAGACTTGTTGAAAGGATCTGTGATGCACATGTACTATACCATTATTTATTTTCCTGTTTATATATATATATATAAACAGAAGGATGCAAGTTTAATTAATACAAATTAAATTAATAATCAGTTTAATGCTTAATGTGAATATATGAATTTATTATTTATAAAACACATAATATTAGCATTGAATAGTTGTTGATATTTAACACTGAAAACCTCTTGGATATGCCTGCATTCTGTGTCACAATATACACTCCAAAACAAATGCCACTAATGAAGGACTAAATAATGATTGTCTTAAAAAACTTAATTGAACTATTTGAAAAACATTTTTAAGTTTTAAAGTTCATTTTCGAACATTTAGTTATTGTTTCAGATGGCACAAGCTGCTGGTATCAATGAAGAATTAGTCAGCAAAGCAAAACAGAGTAGAAGTGAGAAGAAAGCTCGTAAAGTAATGTCAAAACTGGGATTGAAACAAGTACAGGGAGTAGGGAGAGTCACAATTAGGAAATCAAAAAACATACTTTTTGTTATTAACAAACCAGATGTTTATAAAAGTCCAGCATCTGATACGTATATAGTGTTTGGTGAAGCAAAGGTAAAAAAAGCATTATCATATCAATAAATTGAGAAATTTGTTAACTTTAATACTTAATTATTAATAATTATACTAATCAGATTGAAGATCTCAGTCAACAAGCACAAATGGCTGCAGCTGAAAAATTCAAAACACCTGAAGCTGGTGCTTCTGTGGGAGAGCCTGCCCAAACGACAATATCTCCTACTATTGAAGAAGAATCAGAAGAGGAGGAAGAGGTATTCATTTTAACTGTTTGAGAAGTCATTAAGATGTGTATGTATTTACATGGTTTTTAATTTATATAGGTTGATGAAACTGGAGTGGAAAGTAAAGATATTGAGCTAGTAATGTCTCAGGCTAATGTTTCTAGAGCAAAGGCTGTGAGAGCTCTGAAGAATAATAATAATGACATTGTAAATGCCATTATGGTAAGTTATTTGTTACCTAATTTATATTTGTATTTTCTACATAAGAGTCTGAATACTGTTTACCAAATATAAACAAGCAATATATTTAGTTATGGAATTCTTTTATATGGTTGATGGTTGAACTTTGAATTGTAATACTTCTTCCAAGTTAAATATTAGCAGGAATATTAGTTTCAATATTTGATGATGCTTTAAAGTCAAAGAATTTACAATGGTGCTTGGCTATAGCTAAGCACCATTGTAAATTCTTTGACTTTAAAGTACAGGCAGCCTCAACTCACAGACATACTTCATTATCCTAAAAATGTGTATGAAAGCCAGGCAATAGAAGTGCATATTATAAAAAGTGTTTAATTCTCAGAAAGGTAAAAGTAATAAATATCTTGGATAAGAAAGTGTTGGTTTTTTACATTGACTATATCAAAATTTGAATTGATATAGTCACGGTAAAAAACCAACACTTTCTTATTTATTTGAATTGATACATTATATTGATTAAACAAAAAACAAAGTAATGAAAACTAACTTTCACAGATGATTTTGCTGTTACCAAAAATGGCACAGAAAGTGGCATTGTATGATTGCTTGAATGTTTTATTTGTCAGTTGAAAATGTGTGATAATTCTGAATTGCTTTTCATTCACCAAATTCAAAGTAATGTATTATCTGAAAGTCAAAGATTGCATGTGATTTAATTATCAAATTAATGTTATTGTAATATAAAAGAAAATACAGCTGTCCCTTGATAGTCCGACGTTTTGTAATCCAACATGCTCAGTAGTCTGACGCACCTCCCGTCAAGATACCCGTCCCTGTTACGTGTCTGCTTGCACAGAAGCATGTCGTGATGTGAATCTCCCCACCCAATTCTTACACGATGACACACATTTCGTGTGTTTTCCGTAAGCAGTTCTGTTTGAACAGTTGGAGTAGGGAATATTGTAGGCTACTGTTTGCAAAACAATGCCAAATATGTAATCACTTTCGGTAATCCAACACCCCTTTGGTCCTGTACCTGTCGGATTATCAAGGGACAGCTGTACTGTTTGGCTTATTTTTAATATGATGATTTATTTTGGAGTGGAAAATTTTATATGTTAAAAGAAAAACTTTGCTATTATAGAATATGCACTTCTGTACCAAGCTTATTTATATTAAGAATATTATTAATGATTTTTATTTTTGATGAGGATATCTCATCAAAAACAGCTGAATGTTGTCAGATTGTTTGAGCTATTAAGTAAATTGTTTAATTTAGTGACATACCAATTAATTGATAGATAATTGGTAATCAATTAATCATTACTTCTATTAAATTTAAGCTGGGGGGAATTACAATTTAATAAATTTATACTTCTATAGTAGATTAAGTTATTGTTAATATTTGTTATTGCATGCCAATGTAGTTTTCTTTTCTTAATCAAAGTTCTTTCAGTTCCTTGCATTTGAATAAGCCATAGTCATATCAAATAAAATAATAACCAAATTTTTTTTGACTGTGAACAATAATATATCTATATGGAAGTGGGAGGAACATTTTTTCAAGCATCTGCACAAAATCTCTATTGCCGCCTCCTAGGAAAGGCAAAGAGAATCTCCCTCTCATTTTAAATTTTACAGGTGCAGATATAATTGAAAAATAAATTTTAACAATTTACGGATTCTAAACAAAACATTTTAAAAATTAAATGTTAATTAGAAATTTCACTTAATTAAAAACAGTTAGACATACTAAATCAGCAATTCTCAACCGTCATAGCTCCGTGACCCCCCAAATAGTAAGTATACATAAAATTAATATTTCGTGACCCCCACCCAAAGGAATAATAACAGTAAATCTTACTATTACTAATTGAATTTTGACTGTAATTATAAATGTAAATTTTTAAAAATATTATATAATCACATTGCACTAATTTTAGACATTAAGAAAATACAGACAGTATAAAAAATGTAATACAACTGTTCCTATTATTTTATGTCACTGCGTTTATAGCGATGGGTATGAACATGCATGTATTACGTGTACATACATGAGCAATTTATAAGTTCCAACTTGATGTGTATGTGGTCTTTGTAATTTGATTTTCTATATTACTTGCGACCCCCTTTAATATCACTGTGACCCCCCAGGTTGAGAAACGCTGTGCTAAATTATTATAATAAATATTTCTTGATCATACTCTAAACCAGGGGTCACCAAACATTTTTCACAGTGGGCCAGATAACTGAGAGAATGACAAGCGCAAGCTGCATAACCATTTTGTTCAATATAGTATACTGAATACACAAACAATGAAGAAAACCAACATATTTATTTACCAATACACAAACATGGCTGCAGCAAGCTCATAATTGCTTATCTTAGAAAATTCATTGCAGGTACTTACACAAAAAGTGCTCCAATATCCAAAGTTGCAAAAAGTCTTCAAATTTTTTATTTCACTGATTTTTCTAAAAATTATATTACTGTCAAATGCAAAAATCAGATTGGACCAATTTTAGCAATTTTATTTTTACTTATTTTAATTTTTTCTACATAGTAAGTTCATCTACAATCTATGATATTTCAATATAAGTAATTATATTAGCTCATTTGTAGCACAGTGAGGTGGCGGGCAATGAACTGACCTCACAAACTGGATCTGGCTTGTGGGCCATAGTTTGGTGACCCCTGCTCTAAACAGATGACTGTATTTTACTAATGATTGAAATCAAAGTAATGATTGAATCTTTAGTAGTAGAGATGTATGTATGTATGTATGTACAATTCTTATTAATATTAATTGGCTATTGGATGATGAACAAAATGCTTATTGGTGCATCAAATATAATGAATTTAATTAATATATTAGTCAGATTCTCTTAAAAACCTTGCCTATTAGTTAGGTAATTAAAAACTCCTTGATATGGGCCCCATAAACAAAATTTATGGACTTGAATATGGTTTTGCAAATCTTCAAATTGTCTAACTTTTTCTGTCCAAAAAGTTCTGAAGGAAACAGATTAGGGAGAGAAGAGTGTTTCTGGAGAATGTAAATTATGATAGAATTCTTCAGTTTTTTAATTTTTTCTGGATTTTTAATAAGTAATTGGCAAATTGTTTGTAATAGAGTACTGTTTTGGTTGTTGTAATTTTCTGAATTGAAGGAATTCATAAAAAAAATTACCTTTATTATTTCACAAATAGTAACATTACATTTTATGGTTATAACTCAAAACTACTAATAACAGGCTATTGACATTGTATTGTAAGCATGTTCATTGGGTATTATTGTAGAGAGTCCGTCTCTATCTTTGCTACATAACTAGTCTGAAAAGTTTGTTTTTCATACACTCAAGTGTGTATGTTCGCATACAATAACACTGTCCAAGCAGTTTTACTGCAGGCATTCATGAACAGTGTCAAATAATATAATTTGTTGCCGATTGTCTTTTGAGTGATAGTATGTAATTAAAGCTACATTTTTAGAAACATATGCTCAATTTATGGAAAGTGAAATGATTTATTATGGTTTTCCAGATCATCATCATCGTAGCATTTTCTTAGATATAAATTAAAAACATTGGTATGTAGGAGATATTATAGATGATTGCAAATATTTTAAACATTAAATTACTACTATTAAAATAATATACTAATATAGTTGTTTCTAATCTAAATTAAAGTTAAAATTATTTATATAGAGAAATAAATTCATTTATGTATGTTGATTTATGCCTTTCATTAAATTTGAATTTAAAAAAATTGAAATTATAATTATATTTATTTATTTTTCAGGAATTGACCATGTAGAATCACAGAGACAGATATTTTTGAAGATTTCTTGATGTTTATAGGGTTTAACATCAAATTATTTGTGCCGTAATTAAAGTTTTTTTGTTGTCTTGATTTGTTGTCATCAGATTCTTAAGTTTGACTGCTTTAACTTTTTACGTACACAATTTTGAAGTTGTTCTTTTAACTGATTTTCTAAGTTATTTAAACATGTTAAAATTTTTAACTTTTTACATGCTCAGTCTTTTATTCCTTGACTTATGTTATAGATAATTTGACGTAATTTTATTATCAATTAAATATTAGCAATAAGAACCTTTATTATAGAATGCCTTAGAAAGTTTCTAAACTAGTTTCAAATGTTAACTATGGCTGTACAGCACAGATTTACATTAAAGTTTGTAATATGCTTGTAAAAAATTTAAATTATAGACTTTTAGTTAAATTTCCAACAACGGTTATTGACTTAACATGAAGATAAACTGACATTGCTATAAAAAAAAGTAATAGTCTGTTATGAAACACCAGAAAGTCTATTGTTTCTAACCTTATCCTACATTTCAGTTAGGAGTAATTTTTTCTAGATTCCATAATATGATCATGGTATGGATGTCATTGAACACTGTCTTAATGTTGTTGGTGTCAGTGGCCACTGTAAAATGCCAAAAACATTCTCTTTTCTTTAAGTCTTTATGAATGTCATAATACATTTCTGACGTACTAAATCTTCGAGGTGCTTCAACTTTTTTTGTAACTTCCTGAATAGATAAAGTTATGTTTTTAGTTCATTATACATAAACATATGAATCCAAATACACTTACCATAAATTTGTCTCTTATAAAACATCTTGCCTTCTGATAATCATCAGTGCCGTCACCATCTAGAAAATTTATAATAATCTTAGAGTTTACATTAATTTTATGTTGGCTCGTGCAGTAAGGTATTATTTACGTGGAAATTGGGTTCAAACCAGCATGCCTGCCTATAACAAGCATAATAGTGACTGACCATACAGTCTAAATATGGTGTTTATTCATGTCAATTGGTATTAATTTTATAAAATTTTACATTTAAAATTCTTACCAGCAGGATTCACAGTATAATTAGAATATTCTGGAAAATATTTCTGTAGCTTGACACCTCTTTCAATTTTCTCTTTCAAAATATCTTGCTTATTCAGGAAAACTATAAATCCCGCATCTCTCAGAAATCTGTAATGATCTTTGATTTTTACATAATAGATTGAAATGTAATTTGATTGATAGATAAATACCTGCTATACCATACATCTTCAAACAGTTGAAGTGCTTCAGTTAATCTGTTCGTTTCTTGATCTTCTCGGAGTTTCATGTCGAATCCACTGCTAGAAACAAGAAAAAGGACGGCGGCTATTCCGTCGAAAACCTGTATCCATTTTTTTCTCTCTCCTCTCTGTCCTCCGACGTCGAACATCCTACGGTGATAATATAATTAATTACGTTTTCACAAGAACGAAAAGATTTGTAATATAATTCACCAAAATGCTTGTTTGCCTCCTCCATATTTCTTTGGCACTTTTATTGTAAATTCAATTTTTTGAATCTCATTTGTCCTCTTTCTACAACATAGAATATCCTGTAAAATAAACAGTTGCTATTGACACAACTCTGTATTTCTGCGGAAGTATGATCATTTACCTGATCTGAAGGCATATAATCCACTTGTCTGATTGTATTGATTCTGTCTAAAAAACTAAAATTAGATAAGTGTCATTTTTAGTTGATTATAAATTTTAAATGATTAATGTATATTCTATAAGTTTATTGTATAATTAAAAATTAGTAATTATTAACCAGAAAAATATATAATATATTTAATGGAGTTTAAAAGAAAGTGGAACATTAAAAAAAAGCAAATTCTAGTATCTAAATTTACATTGTAGGATTATAGATCTTTACTATGTTAATACACTACAAATGAAAATTGTTATGTAATTAGAAAAGATGCAAGATTCATTGTTGGTACACTGATCTTTTATCTTTTGATTGCTTTATAGAGCTGAGTTTTTATGATCAGCATTGCTTTTCCCTCTTCCCTGTGGGGATTAGAAGGCTCTAACAATAACCCTTATGGATTTGATCAGGCACTGAGGGCAAGGCCAAATGTATCCATCCTGGTTGGGATTGCCCATGAAAAATTCCAGGGTTTTTTTTTAATTGCTGGACTGCATTGCTATGGTTAAAATACACTACACACGCGCACACACATATAAAATATATATACAGGGTTTTCCAATACTATTCTGTGCAATGATATGTTTCTGAGGCATGATTTCTGGCAGCGATCTATAATCAAGTTTTCGATAAATGCTCATATTCTTAATGTATACTTTGGTGGTGCCAAATACGTAGTAAAAGTTTGAGTAAACCTACATATTTTCGAAGGCCAATTTTAAGTTACCTGGCCAATGACCATTGACTGATTTTTTCAAAGAAATTGTCATTGCTTTCCACGTGCTTTAAATTAAATATTACTGATTTCGTCTGTAATCCACAAATCCATCAAAAGTGATCTCAAATAGATGCCAGTCTATAGCGTATTTTGTTGATATCCCAATACTTTAATCTTGAAGCAAAATTGAAATAATGACATGGTGATTTAAGGGATTTTATTTGGTCTGTCCACTATTCCTAAAAGAGGTTAACGGTTACTATCCCATCCAAAACTATTCATTGTGTTTCTTGGCAAAGTGATTTTCCTGCCGCTGAATTATAGGGTGACCAGATATTGACATAGTCAAAGTAGGACATTTGAAGTTTTATAATGCTTCCCGGTAGGACATTTGACAACTCAGCTTAAAAAAAGTAGTAAAAAAAATATAAAAAAAAAAGTTTATTGTTATTAATGACTACCTATTGGCCCAGAAGTAGTTATCTGTGAAAGTAGGGCATTTCCATTAGGCTATAGGACGTAGGACAAAAGGTTTAATTGTAGGACATGTCCTCCCACAGTAGGACGGGTGGTCACTCTACTGAATTACCCCAAAATATATCGCCAACACATTGCATAGAGTAGAAAAACTTGATTTTTTAAGCTTTGGATTGTGATTCAGAAGTTTAAAATATCCAGCAGCGAGTTGCCTAACTTTCCCGGCAACATTTTGTGGCGCCATCTGTTATATTTTATTTAAAAAAACTTCATATTTTTAACTATTATAAAATGGCAAAAAGCTTAATTTTGAGGGTAAGATGATAATGGTGAAGCGCCATTTCTCGATGTTTCAGTCTCTAGTCCAAAAATGTAAAATCGGGAGGGGGTCNTATTGCTGTGATCTGTCTTTATCTTGGTCTCCACCACTGTAGCTTTTACATGTAGTGAACTATCATGCTAAATCATTAATTATAAAACTAAAATATAACTAATACCATTTATTATTTCTTTGTAAATATATTAATTTATATATTAATAAACCATGCACCTCTTGTGGTGTTATTCCTAACTGTGTTAGAATGGTAACATATTTTGTATATTGTAGAGTTCTAGAGCCTTTTTGTAGACAGATATTTGGCCTTCATGGAAGCATTGTAAACTATTTAGTCTCCATATATTAGTTATATGGGAGTTTGTAAAATTTTTTATATTTTTTTTTTGTGAAAGTTTATAAACAGCTAAATTAATTTGTACATACATTTAAGTTCCCCTTTACAAAATAAGTACAATAAAAATAATTATCATCATCATCATCTAGAGTTACTGTATGTAACAAAGTGCATACAGTAACTCTAGATTATTATTATTTAAATGTCATCGATAATTGACTGCATCAGTGTCAGTGCAATTGAATGCCTTTCTTCAGATTGGTGAAATTTTTTTCTAGACTAGTTGTTGAAAAACACTGATGTACTGTACATATATTTTATAAATGACAGAGATTTGGAGCTGTACAGCCGGATCTAATTCTAAGCCCTCATGAATTATGGGTATTTTTGTTATCTGACTAGCATTATAATGAAACAATAACAAAATATTTTTAATTGAAGATTTATTTGCCAAGTACAGGTAATTAAAAAGCAGCATTAATTGCAACTGTGTACTGTATTTCAAGAGATGTTTCTCAACCAGTTTATGCTGTCAAAATGTAGTCACTGAGCTTTGAATTTATAATTGACATTTCAATCCATAATTTGAGATAGAGAGGGTTTTGGGAAAAAATTATGAACGTGGAAAATTATTGAATTTGTCGTCAAAAATGTGAGGGAAAAAATAAATTTCAAAGTAAAGAGGTTTTAGAGATAAACATGTTTGAGATAGACAGATTCAACTGTAGTTATTAAGATGATTGATTGAATTACGTTTTTGTTTAAATAACGCAAGCAAATTATTTGTTACAATAATTTATTTCTAAAATGTCTAAATGAAAACTTTTATTTTTGTAGTTAGTGGTTCGGGGACAGATTCCGAAAGTGAAGATTCTGCAGCAGAAGTTGAAATACCAGAAGGCAGTGGTGTGAAAATTCAAGATCAGAGCCAGGTCTAATAAAACTTTCATTTTTCTTTTTCAAAAATTTATATAATAATAATAATAATAATAGTTATATTCAGGGCTGTGGAGTCTGTAGTCTCAGCCTCTCACTCCAATTCATGGAATTTTAGATATTCAACTCCTAAATGATAATTTAAAATATATTTTATATTTACTCAGAATGGCAAAACTTGGCGATTGAATTTGATATAATTTTAATACTTTCCCGTGTTTTATACTATACCTAACAAGTTGGGAAAATAACAGAATCAAGGTCAGTCCATTTTTACAGACTTTGACTCCTCTAGCAAATTTCTTTGGCCACCAACTCCAGAGCCCTGGTGTTATTTAATATGTTAATGCTGTTTAAAACACTCTTCATTAGTGGTATGAGAAATGCATTTGTGTTGAACAGGTGTTTCCACTATCTTATTGAGACTTGTTGAAAGGATCTGTGATGCACATGTACTATACCATTATTTATTTTCCTGTTTATATATATATATATAAACAGAAGGATGCAAGTTTAATTAATACAAATTAAATTAATAATCAGTTTAATGCTTAATGTGAATATATGAATTTATTATTTATAAAACACATAATATTAGCATTGAATAGTTGTTGATATTTAACACTGAAAACCTCTTGGATATGCCTGCATTCTGTGTCACAATATACACTCCAAAACAAATGCCACTAATGAAGGACTAAATAATGATTGTCTTAAAAAACTTAATTGAACTATTTGAAAAACATTTTTAAGTTTTAAAGTTCATTTTCGAACATTTAGTTATTGTTTCAGATGGCACAAGCTGCTGGTATCAATGAAGAATTAGTCAGCAAAGCAAAACAGAGTAGAAGTGAGAAGAAAGCTCGTAAAGTAATGTCAAAACTGGGATTGAAACAAGTACAGGGAGTAGGGAGAGTCACAATTAGGAAATCAAAAAACATACTTTTTGTTATTAACAAACCAGATGTTTATAAAAGTCCAGCATCTGATACGTATATAGTGTTTGGTGAAGCAAAGGTAAAAAAAGCATTATCATATCAATAAATTGAGAAATTTGTTAACTTTAATACTTAATTATTAATAATTATACTAATCAGATTGAAGATCTCAGTCAACAAGCACAAATGGCTGCAGCTGAAAAATTCAAAACACCTGAAGCTGGTGCTTCTGTGGGAGAGCCTGCCCAAACGACAATATCTCCTACTATTGAAGAAGAATCAGAAGAGGAGGAAGAGGTATTCATTTTAACTGTTTGAGAAGTCATTAAGATGTGTATGTATTTACATGGTTTTTAATTTATATAGGTTGATGAAACTGGAGTGGAAAGTAAAGATATTGAGCTAGTAATGTCTCAGGCTAATGTTTCTAGAGCAAAGGCTGTGAGAGCTCTGAAGAATAATAATAATGACATTGTAAATGCCATTATGGTAAGTTATTTGTTACCTAATTTATATTTGTATTTTCTACATAAGAGTCTGAATACTGTTTACCAAATATAAACAAGCAATATATTTAGTTATGGAATTCTTTTATATGGTTGATGGTTGAACTTTGAATTGTAATACTTCTTCCAAGTTAAATATTAGCAGGAATATTAGTTTCAATATTTGATGATGCTTTAAAGTCAAAGAATTTACAATGGTGCTTGGCTATAGCTAAGCACCATTGTAAATTCTTTGACTTTAAAGTACAGGCAGCCTCAACTCACAGACATACTTCATTATCCTAAAAATGTGTATGAAAGCCAGGCAATAGAAGTGCATATTATAAAAAGTGTTTAATTCTCAGAAAGGTAAAAGTAATAAATATCTTGGATAAGAAAGTGTTGGTTTTTTACATTGACTATATCAAAATTTGAATTGATATAGTCACGGTAAAAAACCAACACTTTCTTATTTATTTGAATTGATACATTATATTGATTAAACAAAAAACAAAGTAATGAAAACTAACTTTCACAGATGATTTTGCTGTTACCAAAAATGGCACAGAAAGTGGCATTGTATGATTGCTTGAATGTTTTATTTGTCAGTTGAAAATGTGTGATAATTCTGAATTGCTTTTCATTCACCAAATTCAAAGTAATGTATTATCTGAAAGTCAAAGATTGCATGTGATTTAATAATCAAATTAATGTTATTGTAATATAAAAGAAAATACAGCTGTCCCTTGATAGTCCGACGTTTTGTAATCCAACATGCTCAGTAGTCTGACGCACCTCCCGTCAAGATACCCGTCCCCGTTACGTGTCTGCTTGCACAGAAGCATGTCGTGATGTGAATCTCCCCACCCAATTCTTACACGATGACACACATTTCGTGTGTTTTCCGTAAGCAGTTCTGTTTGAACAGTTGGAGTAGGGAATATTGTAGGCTACTGTTTGCAAAACAATGCCAAATATGTAATCACTTTCGGTAATCCAACACCCCTTTGGTCCTGTACCTGTCGGATTATCAAGGGACAGCTGTACTGTTTGGCTTATTTTTAATATGATGATTTATTTTGGAGTGGAAAATTTTATATGTTAAAAGAAAAACTTTGCTATTATAGAATATGCACTTCTGTACCAAGCTTATTTATATTAAGAATATTATTAATGATTTTTATTTTTGATGAGGATATCTCATCAAAAACAGCTGAATGTTGTCAGATTGTTTGAGCTATTAAGTAAATTGTTTAATTTAGTGACATACCAATTAATTGATAGATAATTGGTAATCAATTAATCATTACTTCTATTAAATTTAAGCTGGGGGGAATTACAATTTAATAAATTTATACTTCTATAGTAGATTAAGTTATTGTTAATATTTGTTATTGCATGCCAATGTAGTTTTCTTTTCTTAATCAAAGTTCTTTCAGTTCCTTGCATTTGAATAAGCCATAGTCATATCAAATAAAATAATAACCAAATTTTTTTTGACTGTGAACAATAATATATCTATATGGAAGTGGGAGGAACATTTTTTCAAGCATCTGCACAAAATCTCTATTGCCGCCTCCTAGGAAAGGCAAAGAGAATCTCCCTCTCATTTTAAATTTTACAGGTGCAGATATAATTGAAAAATAAATTTTAACAATTTACGGATTCTAAACAAAACATTTTAAAAATTAAATGTTAATTAGAAATTTCACTTAATTAAAAACAGTTAGACATACTAAATCAGCAATTCTCAACCGTCATAGCTCCGTGACCCCCCAAATAGTAAGTATACATAAAATTAATATTTCGTGACCCCCACCCAAAGGAATAATAACAGTAAATCTTACTATTACTAATTGAATTTTGACTGTAATTATAAATGTAAATTTTTAAAATATTATATAATCACACTTTCTAAGCAAGAGTGTGGAGTGGGAGCTGGTGTGTGCATTCAAAACAACAACAATAAGACAATATATCAGGCCAGATTAAAACTTGCTAAACATTGTAGCATTACGCAAGCTGAACTATGGGCCACGTACAAAGCAATCACCCAAATAAAAGATAACTTAAATAAATACAAGGGTAACATAAAATTCCTTATTGACAGTAAGGTGGTTCTTCATGTCTTGGCAAAAACTGAAAACATCACGCTACTGGGCAAAGAAGTTATTAAAGTAGCACAATATCTCAGTACTACC
>NW_019384762.1:409239-463474 GCF_000671375.1 Centruroides sculpturatus | reverse complement strand
CTATTGTATCGTTAAAAATTATTTTTTTATTTTGTACAAACAAAATAAATATATTGAAAAATATAAAAATAATAAAAAATTATACTTCAGATGTTAATTTAGTATCAAAAACGTAAAATATTTGAGTAGCCCAAGACACAGCCAAAAATTGAAGCACCACAGCACTGGCGAAAATTTAAATTTGACGACTGGAATTCTTTCGGATGATTGACTTTCGGAAAATCGACGCTCTACTGTATATATATAATAGCATCAATTTGTATGTATATAATATATATATTGTAATTAATCCAAGTAAAGATATTATCTGTAATTACTTGTTTGTTTTTCATCATATTGTTGGCATTGTTCTCTAAGTTTAATTTATCTGATAAATTATTTTAAATTTTCTTTTTATGATTATTTTTAAATTGAAAAATTTAATGCTAAAATTATAAAATTTCTTAAATTTGTAGGTGGTCCTCTGGATTTATCTATAAAAAATTCTGAAAAAAATTTATCTAAATCTTGTGAAGCACTGACATCTGAAAAAAGTTTGACTGTGCATGATTCAGTTGCTTCTGATACACAAATGTGTCCCTTCATAAAGTCTTCCACTTGTCAAAAAAGAACATCAGTTTCTACATCCATTAAAGATTCGTTATCTTTAAATGATATGTCTCAAACTAATATGCCCTTGGATGGCTGGAGTGTTCAGGTTTCACATGGATTACCATATGTTAAGGGTGAGACAGTTAAAAAAGATTGTCATAGCTCACAGTTATTGAGTAAAGGTTATCCTTTAAGTTGTGAGTATTCGCGATATGGTATGACTGTTACATATGCTCCAACTGTTTTTCCACCTGTGTATAATTGTAAAAAAGATCCCACTAACAAAGGTAAAAACTATTTTTGTATTTTTCATATTAATTTTAATTTGTCACTCCTTGGTTTACATTAAAACTTAAAATCATTCTCCTGTAAGTTTTTTTTGTATCATACTTAAAAATACTGTCTTGGTATGATAACTCCATTGTACCAGAGTATATGCAATATATCTGGTCTTTTTGTATTAATTTATTATGACGTTATTTAATTATCTGCTTAATATTATATTTATTATTAGAATTTTTTTATACCAGAAAAAAAAAGATAATTAAAAAATTTGTCTATGATATCCTGTTTATTATTTATCTCTGACAGTAAACAGTTTTAACATATGATCTGGTGATTTGCCCTAAATTTTACTGTAAATCAGGGAGTTTCTACATTTGTTAATATAATATGAGTTTTTTTTATTAAGATGAGATATAAGAATATGATATATGACAAAGATTAATTTTTAAATTACTGGTTATTTCTTTCAATAAAATACTAAAATACATTAATTACCTTATTCAAAATACTTATTAAAATGCTGTAAACTAAGAAATTGTGTATAGATTATTTTTATATCAATTATTTTAAAATATTTTAGAAAAATAGTACTTTTATTTGCACTCAGATTGTACTCCAGAAAAAAACAAAATTCTTTAGTAGAGAGAGTAGATACTAACTACTTTACAAAAAGTTCTGAAATGGAATGATTGAGTGCACCTTCTATTTGAATAGTCTTTAAAAGGTTAGTGTGATCTCTTATTAGATGATGATTTAGTCAATGAAATCTGCTTTGTGGTAATATTAAATCTACTATTAAAATTTTATAACTTGTAAGTAAATAAAATCCATACAGGCAGTGAAAATCCAGAAGAATTTGTATGGCAACATATCAGATATTAGTTTTTTGTGCAGATATAAAGCATTTTTAACTTTTGGAGAATAAATATTCAAATTTAGAGATCAGAATAACAACTTACTGTTACAATCTTTCTTTTTAATACTTTTCTTGTCATTCAGTCATTTGTCTCTTAAGATTTATTTTAGTATTGTCGTCTTACTTGAAGATTACTTAATGATATGTAAGAAATAAGTTTCAGATTTAAGTGAGAAAAATCAAGAAAAGAAACAAATAATGATTATTTTCAATCATCCCTGATTTCAGTGCACTAAAGACACTGTTTAAAAATCCAGCAGTGGGTTTAACTTTTCTAGCAAAAAAATTTAAAATTGATGGTTCCATCTGTTATATTTTATTTAAAAAAACTTCATATTTTTAACTATTATAAAATGGCAAAAAGCTTAATTTTGAGGGTAAGATGATAATGGTGAAGCGCCATTTCTCGATGTTTCAGTCTCTAGTCCAAAAATGTAAAATCGGGAGGGGGTCATTTTTTGACCGCTCGCCATACTTTTCCTCTGTTATATATAACAGTCGGGAAGGTAAAAATGATTTTAATTGTCCCTCATTTGGTAATTTTGCAGGGATATTTAAGTGCCGAAAACTTCATCATGATGATACCACAAGGTGATTAATTAATGAATGTTACAAAGTTATCTTGTATTTATCAGAATCGTGCAGTAAATGTACCATTTCGCATTGCATACGACATGACTATACGATTTCAAACGACTTTTTATACATTTACTGGAAAGTAGTAGAAGGCCCAACCTTACAGCATAGCCTTTGAAAAGGAAGGACGAAGAGTTATAGAGGAAATGAGGAGGAAGATAAGACTAATAGGAAAGTGTAAAACATGAGACCTCAGAGTGCTCAGCCGGTTCCATTAATTGAAATTAACAAATGTACAAAACTTGGGGCAAAGCCCATAAGCAAATAGTGAATATAAGGAAATTCCAGAAAGGCATGGACGCCCAAGAGGCTGCCTCTGGTGAGGCAGTTGCGGCGATATACAAATCCTCATCATATATCGGGTGACAGTTCCGTAATTAGCCATTCCTGTGTACTGTGCAAGAGTTTGCATTTAGGCTCTTAATTAATTAATTTTGGTTTGGGAATTCATGCATTTTGAGCCCCTTTCGAAGTGGCCCATGTGGTATTTTAAAACTTGCCATTGTGACACTTTTGGTGCTGTGAGCAACGAAAAATGCTTTATCGAGGACGTAAATTTTGCAGTCTTGAAAGACTAAATTAAAATAACTTGGGCCTTTTGTTGAAAACTTGTATTTTTCAGGGAGGTTTGTCTATTAGGGGGTATCAATGCTATTAAACTTCGATGTTTAAAAGGTCGGGAATGGGAATATAGAGGGGGTAGGGTCCGTGTCAGATCTCCGATGGAGCATTTTACTCCAAAATCTCGTAACGGATGGCGCCACATACAATTTTAACTTTTTTTCCCCCCGGGAAAGTTACTCAACTGATTGCTGGATTTATTATTATTATTTTTTGCTTAAATATTTTCCGCATTTCCCGAAATGTCACCATACAAATTTGGTTGCATAGGACTCTGGACAGTGTTAAATAAGAGGTATCAGTCGACCCCCCTACAACACTGTTGATTATTCCGTTTTATACGAATTCCATGTTGTACGAGTCATTTCGATTTTACAAATACACGAGCTGTTCACAGCCCGGCACACGTATTTGTAAAATTTAAGTAACTCGTACAACATGGAATTCGTATAAAACGGAATAATCAACAGTGTTATAGGGGGGTCGACTATCTTGGCACATGTATTTGTAAAATTGAAATAACTTGTACAACATGGAATTCGTATAAAACGGAATAATCAACAGTGTTATAGGGGGGTCGACTTGTACTTTAAATCGTGATAACCTTGAATAATTCTTGTTTCAGGTGCTTCAGTTTAGCTTCACAAACAAGAAGTATAGTTTTTTACGCTATTCAAAGTTAAAAAAAAATTGTTTAGGATGATGACGTCGATTTTTGAGGCTCGTAAAACAATAAAAAGGCATTAGATTTACTTACTATTTTGCAGAATCGATAAGATTAAACTCGTTAGATCGTGAGTAACATTCTTGAATTCCTAAATCTCTCCACAATAGTTCCGTGTGATCGAAGAATTCCTAAATAATAGAACGTATTTTAAGTTATATTTATTTTAATTCTAGTAAAATTAGAAAAATTACCTGAGGGAAATCATATTCTTCCACCATATTTAAGCTTTGTATATAACCCAGGCTGTCTTGCAAATCGGGATTATTCAGATCGATGGGTGGTTTTATATAAGCCATGTTCCCTGTTAATTCCTTGAAGAAAAGTGATTTTATTTTTTATTTTTAAAGGATAAAAACTAAAAGAATGTTTCAAATTTTACTTTTTTTTTGGTAAATTAATTTACAAAGTATCATGGAAGCAATTATGCAATTGAGGCACATGGCATAATGTTTTCAAAGAAGAGAGGAAACACGTGAAAAATTTTACAGAATTCATAAAATTCTTTTCGTAAAAAGGCATAAACTTTAAATTATAGAGAAATAATTAATATTACAAGTAAAGTTTTATAAATTTCATACTAGTAAGCATGAAGAAGCTTCAACATGCCTTATGATTTGATCAGGTTTGATGGTAAATGCGAACTAAACACACGAACAATGTAATTAGAAACTTTAGAGCGATATTAAGCAGATTTTCTCTCTAAAAGTTAAATTTAATTGTTTTAAATAGTATATTAATTTAAAATTTCGAACGAAAAGTCAGCCATTTTGATAATCCTCATTTAATTAAGTCTTATACAATATGATAAAATTTAATTACTTTAATAGCTTCTAATATATTTCTTCTGATGTCTTTAATCTTCTCCTGCCTTTCGCTGAAAAAATATATAAAATAAATGAATGAAAAAGGCATAAAATATGAGGCTTATTACTAAAATAAAGATAACCTGTCTGAAAATCCTTGAATGTGAATGATTTTCATTTGTTTAATGATGGTGGTTTTACCTGATTCTCCAGCTCCTGGAAAAAACGTTTTAGTGAAATATATATAATTATTATGAACAGTCAGTAACTGATTACTTACCTAGTAGTAATATTTTAATAGTCCTGCAATATTCCTTCATCCAAGCTGCAATCTTCTTATCTATTAATTTACTAGTTCTTCTCGCCGGATCACTGGGTTTGCAGCATTCCATCTTTCAACATGAATTTATCTTAATGAACATTAAACGGCCGAAATTTATTATTAAATTTTAATGTTACCACTGTTTATTTTACTTATTATAAAGCATGAAGCAGCTGGTGACTGTAGAATACCCCTGTCCCGTAAGGAAAGTAAAGAAAATGCTATTGGAATGGAATTTTCTAAGGAGTGAAGAGATGCAGAGAAAAATGAAAGTAAAATAGAGTTAACGTTTTGTTTATACTGTATTTAAGTATAGTTCCTATTTGCCAATATTTGGAACACCTTCCCCGGCAGATGGATCAGTTACATGGTCCAAGCAGTTGAGGAACCTCAACTACCTTGATTTTTGTTAAACGCCTTAAAAGTATTGCGTACACTGAGCCAGTTCCTAATGCGCAGACTTTGAGGCAACAGGTGAATGCTGTCCTGATACATTTAAAAGGTTGTGTCAGTCCATGATGTGGCATGTACATGTTTGAATATAGATCCATGGGGGATACTTCGAGCATTTGCCTCTGTAACTTTATGCATTTAATAAATCCTTCATTTTGTTTTAACTACGCATTTCCGGACATATTTTTGTTTCTTGTCCTGACTGGAATCATCACCCAAAGTTTGCTCCCTATTTTGGAATCATCCTTTACTTTTATTTATTGGCCAATACTGTTTTTTGCTATTTAAAAAAAATTAATCCAGAAATGTCGATTCTTTCAAAGTGTATTCATCTGATCTTGTAAATTCCTTAAAAACAAAATCATCATATATCAGGTACCCATTAAAATCTGTCACAGACTTTATATTCTTTCACGTGCTAATAACTAAATTAAAACTTGTGATGTAAGATATCACACGACAGAACGCTATTGTATTCTTAAAAATTGTCTGTGCCATTTCCTGTAAGTCTGCCATAGTTTCAATTAAGTTTTAACTCTTGATTTAAGCTTTTAAGTCACCCCACTGTACTGATTTTAATAATGATATACAATTCATATTTACTGAAAATGAAGTATTGAAAATCATACTATTTTTCTAGCTGAAAAGAAATAAACAAAAATATTTAGATGTAAAGAAACAAAATTAAAAATTGAAATTCCATAGACTCCCGGTTAACCGGGAGGTTTAAAAACTCTACGTGTAATGAATGCACAGCTCATTCGGTGATAATGCAGGAAGATGGTTACAACATTCCACACGAACATAGTACTGTATATAAATTTCAAGACACTATAAAGACCATTCGTTCCAATGAGTTTATTGTATGTAAAATCTAAAATCGATGAAAATTTTCTCCATTGTTTTCCCATGGACGCCAGTATCTGGCGTCCATGGGAAGACAATGGAGAAACTCAATAAGAGACTCAGGAAAGTACCCCAGACGATGAGAGAAAAGGGGTTTACTTTGAACAGAGATGGATGCAAGTTCTAGGAGACAGAGGTACTATTTTAGAACGCCATTTCTCTAAGAAGGGAATAAGACCAACAGAAAACAGCAGAGTTGATAGTTAACTTTCGACAACCATCAAGGATCACCAAGCAACAGTTCAAGCGACAAAGTGTCTTGTGATCTACGACGTGGCAGTTCAATGCTCGGCAAGCCTAAAATGCGGAAAGAAGCATGTTTTAAGAACTACTCTATGTGCTTTGAGATGTACCGATACACAGAAATACATGCTATATTTCATATGGTATTTGTGTATTTTAAACTAACTCAAATGTGGGTAATCACTGATGTCTAAACAAACTCAATAAATTGCAATTTAAGTTAATTACATTATGTCGTTAAAAGAAATTAACAAGAAAGAGGCTGAAGTGTCTAGGAGGCGCTTGGCAATACATTATTAACGGGTTGATCAGGTGGTTGTAATGGTGTGAGTCAAAGTGTTGATCTGTTATTATCAATAGAAGCCGTGGAGTTTGTTCTAAATTAAAATCTGAACATGGCAATTTCGAATTTTAATTTAATCTACACTAACAAGTAGGAACCACGCTTATTTCTTCGACGACACAAGAAATGAAAAATAATTTTGATTGTAACAGACACCTAACAAGTCACAGCAACAGGCCGGATTTGTACTGTACATAAGCTAAATCAGCTGTAGCTTAGGGCCTTGGGTTATCAACCTTTTAGCTTAAGGCCTGACATTTTTATACGTATCATTATTTGGTAGAGAGGAAGAGCCTATTATGTGTTATTGCTTGGGACCATAACAAGTCTTTAAGTCCAGTCCCGCTAAGGAGATGAAGTTCCAAATATATATTAAATTAATAAGATTATTCGCAATTAATATATCTTTAATTAAATATATAATTATCCTTATAAACTGCTTTGAAGGAAAACGACCTTATTACATCTTTAATGATATCATTCAAATAAAATCTATACTATCCTAATTTCGCTTTAATGTTTTAAAATCACAATTCAGGCTAATACTAAGAAATATATATACATTTAAAATAATTATCTATGATTAAAAGCTACAAAATAAATTATTCAGATAATATGGGTATTACCTGTATTATGTTCTACTTAAAAAAAGATTAAATATATCCTGTTCTTCTACTCGTAAACCATTAAAAACATGGCGGAAGTAAAGATGAAATTATTATCTAATCTTGTTGAAGATAACGTTAACAGATTACTATTTACTCGACTTCCTTAACAATATGTGAATTTATTTAACTGTGATTTTAGATATTTTGGCATAACGATGCTCAATTTTTGATTAACAACAAAGTTTCAAAGATATCGTCACGTTTCTCTTAGAGGGAAAGGATTACTTTTCACCATATCAGAGTGGATTTCGTAGTAACAGAAGTACCACAGACAATTTAGTAAACCTTGAAACATCTATACGCGAAGTGTAGTTAGACGATAGCACTTAGTGTCTATGTTCTTTTATATAGAGAAGGCCTACCATCGCTGCTGGCAATATGGGATACTCCGCGATCTAGGGGAGATCCCATATTGCGGATTGCGGGGTAATTTGCCAATTTTTATTAAAATCTTCCTATACAATCGAAGATTTCAATTTAGGATGAGCATCACTTTATCTAGGCCTTTCACACAAGAAGAAGTTGTTCCTCAGGGTTCTATTTTGAGCGTGACTCTATTTCGTAGTTAAAATTAACAGTATAGATAACTGTCTACCTTCCAGTGTAAAACACTCTCTGTATGTGGATGACCTCCAGATCTCCTGTCAGACTAGTAACATGAGTTTTATCGAGAGACAACTGCAAACTTTCCTAATTCTCATACAATATTGGTCCAAGATCAATTTTTTTTACGTACTTTTAACACAGAGAAGATCTCGTGCATTCACTTTTTCCTAGGCGCAGTTTGCACCTGGATACTGAAATTCGCCTATATGGGGTGAAAATTCCAACGGTGAATGAGGCTAAGTTTTTGGGTGTTTTGTTTGGCCAAAAATTGACTTTCTTGCCACACTTGCGCAACTTGAAGAGTAGATGTCTAAAATCTCTGAACTTTTTAAAGTTACTATGCTATTCATCCTGGGGAACAGACAAATGTTCTATGTTCAGGATTTATAGGGCCCTTGTCCGCTCAAAGCTAGATTATGAATGCATTGTGTAGCGCTCTGGGCGAGAATCTACTCTTCGGATACTGGAACTAATCCACCATCAAGCATTGCGTTTGTGCACTGGTGCTTTTCAAACTTCCCCTGTTCAAAGCCTGTATGTGGATGCTTATGAGCCTCCACTATCCTTCAGGAGAGAACAGTTGTCTTTTTTTTTTATTATATTAAACAGCAATCGCAGATTGAACCATCAGTTGCTTGTACAGTACAGATATTCAGCTGAAAAGGTTATTTCAGCCCGCCCAAGTAGTGTCTCTACATTTGACATAAGAATGGAGAATGTAAGCAGAACGATTGATCTGGACACAAGCAACATTTCACAGCCCGAGGTTGATAGTATGTCATAGTATGTCACCTTGGTTAACTCCTGTGATAGATGTAGACTTTAGTTTAAAGCAGTTTCCTAAGGAACCCACTCCAGATTACCTCTATAGACAGCACTTTGCAGAAATTGAACACCGTCATAGGAATTTAATTCCTATATACAGTACACTGATGGACCTAAACTACGTTGGCTCAGTCTTTATTTGCCAGGATGAAATCATGGCAGAACAAATAGCACCGAATTTATCCACCTTTACTGCAGAACTGCAAGCTATTTACCTAGCCTTAAGGTATGTAATCAGAAAAGGTCATTGTTGCTGCGTGATTTACACTGACTCAGTTAGTGCACTTCAAGCTTTGATCTCATCTGAACCTAGTTCTCACTCCATAATGATTAAAATTCATAAACTGATTTGCCATTTTTCTGCGAATACTTTCTCTCCAAAATTTTGTTGGGTCCCAGGCCACATGGGTATAAGAGGGAATGAACAAGATGACGCATCTGCAAAGCCAGCAAGTCTTTCACAGCGTGCAATGCCTATTGAAGGAGACGACTGAAGCTAGTCGTTAATTAAAAAACGACTAGCAGAGAGATGGCAAAATGTGTGGAACACACAAGTCCACAATAAACTACACGAGATCAAACCTTTGGTAGAAAATTAAACACATAACGTAGTGTATGAAAGGAGATCTGAGGTTATCCTTACCCGTTTGAGAATTGGACCCTTCAAAAGGTATTGATCAGTCAGCCGAGCGGCTGACTCATCAATACCTTTTGAAGGGTGATGACCACAGTATGTCAATACAGTAGAGCGTCGATTTTCCGAAAGTCAATCATCCGAAACGTCAATCATCCGAAAGAATTCCAGTCGGCAAATTTAAATTTTCGCCAGTGCTGTGGCGCTTCAATCTTTGGCTATGTCTTGGGCTACTCAAATATTTTACGTTTTTGATACTAAATTAACATCTGAAGTATAACTTTTTATTGTTTATATATTTTTCAATATATTTATTTTGTTTGTACAAAATAAAAAAATAATTTTTAACGATACAATAGTCTTCGTTAGGCTTAATATCGACGAAAATTCAACGCGAAGCGACACGCAACGGAGAAAAATTTCAACATTGGATACGTTAAACTATTTTTTCGTACATAAATCGGTTATCCGAAATATCAGTTATACGAACAACCCCAGTCCCCAATTGATTCGGAAAATCGACGCTCTACTGTATTGCAACTGTACTGTAAGTGTTTAACACATACTCTGCAACTGCATTGCTTTTGAGAGGATTCGTAGACAACATTTCGGAAATGCAAGTTTGACATATACATCTTGTTGTTATATATATTTGTACTGTTATATACTCTTGTTATTGGTTTTTTTGTTATTTTTTATTTTACATAATATATTTATTAGATTGCACAATTTTACCATTTGACATGGCGGAGCTTAACCTATGTGGCCCTTGCTCCAAAAAAAATCTCAACGAACCAATTATCGAATTAGAAACGTTATTATACTTATTAATATTATCTGTACGATAGTAATAAATAATTAAAGTAGTAACTGAAATATTTATAAATTTTAGAATAATCAAATTTTTTTTTATAATGAACTTTTGCCGACTTTTATCGTTAGGTGGCGATTATCAAAAATGGCGGTAAAGTTGTAAAAGCGACAATGACAGAAGATAAAGACGGCGAAGTCGTCGTGAAGTTTATAGGCGATGAAGATGTTTTCGAAAATATCGTACATATTTCTCTCAAAAGGGAGAAAAATAAAAATGGTAAATGCGTCGTGTACAACGTATACTTTTGTTTTTGGTGGAATTAATTGAATTTTAATTGTGACGTAATGAATTGTGACAGCATGAATACACGTGAGCGACTCACGTGGCCCACGTGTATTCATGCTGAACATGTGGGTAGAAGTTACTTTTAGGTCTTGTTTATGTACATTTATATACAGAAAAAAAGATTTAAATGTAACTTTTACCCAACATGTGACTGCTTTTCTCCCTGAGTGTTGTGAAGATAATTTCTCAGTTCTTCCATGCAGCAATTGAACATTTGAAAGCACATATTGAAGACTACTTTAATTAATTGTTTCTAATTGTGATCATTGATAATGATGATATCCAAAAGAATGTGGGAATAAATTTAACATTTCTTTGAAAAATGGATGGAAGTTTATTAGATAACTTCTAACCAGTGATCATAAGTCATGGTCACACTTTGAGATTTCCTGCCATACAGACAATGGCAACCATGATGGCTGTTCTTGTTAACTAGTAAACCACCTTTGAAAACTGGTGTGACCACAATTAGAAACAAAATATTTGTTCTACTTGTGACGATTGCAAATGCGTATCCAATCAGCAAATGCCTTTGTGCCATGTCATATGGTGGCATTGAAAATAATGAAGTATCAACAAAAGATGTTCTCCAGGTGAAATATACATCTTTGAAGTTTTATCATCTTTATCTATTATTGGGGTTATCCTCCTTAAAATACTTTGGAAGGTATTCTTATCCATATGAATATATCCCCGATAACATTTTTCATCTGAAAGCCTTATTCATTCATCACATGGTGGAAGCATGATTGTTTAGCTCATTGATTTTCATTTTGCCAAGTTTTAACCCAAAAGGAATGTTTTCTCTTTGTGTATTATCTCCAGCTCAAACAGAATGATTCCCTTTTTTTTTATTCATTGCAGAAAAGGAACTGCTTGCTATTTTAATAAGAAAAGTGGCTAAAATTTCGTAAATACTCTGAAGTAGAACGTAAACTGTTGGTAACTCACGAAAGTAGTCAAAAATAAGCCGCTGTAATTTTATTGGTTTATAGGCTCGCGTGTTTCTGAGTTGCAACGCCAACAAACAATGTAACCATGATGAGACATGCGCAACTCACGCTTGTTGCGGTTGCCTGCATTGTTGGAAATCACTAGGTGTGTCACTGCTTTCAGTACAGATTTAGCTATGAATGAGATTAGCTATGAATATATCATAGAAAAAACATTGATTTTTATAAAAAATTAGATAAATAGAAATAAAATGAAAGAACAAATAATTTAGTTTTTACATAAATTTATTAAATAAAATAAATAATTGAAAATATTATGGTAGACCCCAATATTTATTATTCTGAGAGCCTAAAAATAAATCATTCCCACACGGGATCCAGTTCTATTAGCGAATGTTTACTCCATACAGAAAAACTATCATCTGAAAACAAAATTAAAGTTGATATAGTTATGAAAGCGAAATGCTAATTAAAAAATTTGTCTCGATTATTCAAGATTATCTGAGTCAGCAACAAGGCCACAATCAGATTCTTCAGACTAGGTGGATTGCTTTCAATCTCTTATACAAGTTTAGCCAGTCTACTGATGGTTCTTACTTTAGCATTTGAGTTTACAAAATAGGCATTTTTGAATCTGGGATCCAGGATTGTGATTAAAGCCAGTATAGCAGAATTTTCTATTTTCAAAAATGTCTTTTAAATTCATCAAGAAGAACTTTTTGTTCTTGAGCCAATGAACATTCAGGTGTGAACTGTTCTGTCTACTTTCTAATATTACTGGCTATTGGAATAATAATACTACTGATGACATATATGTAAGAAAAAAACCGTTAATTTTTATACGAAGTATTCTTTTTTAATTTTATATGATTTTATATTCCATTTGACTAAAAAAAGTATAAAAGCATAAATAACAAATATGAAATAATAATGATGTTTTGATCCTAAACCATCAATGTTGTTTTTCTAATGATGATTTTAAAACAGCAATGTTCCAATCCTATGTTGGTCTGCACTGTGTTACTGCATATTACTGCAGCCAGCTGTGATTTATGAAACATATTGCAATATCTGTTATAAAATGAAGGTTTTTATTACAATTTATAATCTGTTATGAAAACATTGAGCAAAGTAAAGTCCTTATACATTCATGTAACTGATGAAAGCAGATAGCTACAGTTACAAATGTGACTTGTAGTAAATTGACTATGTGCTTTGAGATGAAAATGCCTGTGGCATTCCTAGCTGTAATATTTGGAAAGTTAATTATCCTAGCTTGAGAATGATTCACGATACGGAAAAGAAGTCAATTACAAAGTCAGGGCATGACTGATTTAGTACAAAAGGTTACTTGGTGAAGAAAGCATAAAATTGTTTACGTTGAGCACAGGTGGTAAAAGATGTATTTTTTGTGTGTTCTTATACCTTTCTCATGTTTATATATAACTAGCTGCAAGTACCCGCTTCGCTTGGTTGAATGTTTTTGCTTTACAAAACTTACATAATTGAACCATTCTCCCAATTACTACACTTAGATGTTCATTATAATTTTTAGTTGTATCATAATGAAACACTTCGTGTTGAAGACTGTAAGTTCCTTGCCATCTTTCGCGCATAGTGTGTATAGTTTTTCTAATAATTGCGTGTTGACCTGCTCATCTAGGTGAATGTTACTCATTCTCTCTCTACTCTGCTTTCTTCTTTCATTCAACTGCGCACTTGTTTCTCTTCCTCTATGTAATTTTTCTCTGAATTGATGTGTTTCCCTATAATTTTCAAGTTGCTCTTCTGTCTGATTATTTCTGTTTTGTTGATAATTTTCTCATAGCAATGTTAGACGTACTTCTCTTTCTTCCGTGGTTTGTTTTCTCCGTGCCATCTTTTGCCTTTGCGATATGATTCGAGATTGCAAAAATTTTTTTCTTACATTTTGTCATTGTTTTTTATATTTTTACTTTTCACACTTCACTATTCACTTTTCACTTTCTACTTTTTTCTGTTATTTGTACACTTTTACTTACGAAAAATCAACTGAAGCATGTGCCTCACACTTTGTGAAAAGCCATCTCTACTACTCGCACATAATGGTCCTCGACTATTCCAAAATATTTTCGAACCTTCTGGCCCAGTTCATTCTAGAAAATTCTGAATATTGTAGGAGATTTTAACTAAAATATTTTTTTAATATAATAATTCAATAAGAACTGATAAAATAAAATTATTTGTACATAAAAAGTTATTCAGAATACGATTGGTAAAGAAAAATTCGAAAAAAAAATTCAGATAGTTATTTTTAATCATGAAATATTTAAAATTTCTGGAAACATCCAAAAACTTCTGAAATAATATAGAATATTATGGATCATTTTTGAAGGTTCTAAAATTTATTAAAGTAATCCAAAACTTTCTGGAATGTTCGTTTTATCGTTTAATTTGTTTTTTATTATTTGATTATTAAAAAAAATGTACTATAATGTATTATTAATTTAAAAAGAAATGAAAGGGGGTAGATTGCAGGGGTGAAGAATGAGAGTGAAAACAGAGAATATGTGTGAGAATTTTATGATATTCCAGAAAATTTTAGAACTTTCTAGAAAAAACTGGATCATTCTCATTGAAGTGTCGCACATTTTCGAAGTCAACCACTTTCAACTCCCATATCTCCCACATCCTTATAGCTATCGAGACGCAAGTACCATACGGGACATTCCAATTTTCAACGCAAGTGTTGAGTGTCTAAGTCAACAATTTGACGTCATCAACGACATTCCAACTCGAGTACGAAGTGCTTAGTTCCCATAATTCCATTCTCAGCAAGATGAATTCCATTCAATGTCTTACCAATTACCCACAATTTATGGGAAAGTAGCAGTCAACATATCTGTTGAGTGCTGTGTGTGTTGAGTCAGCGTTGACAACAGCGCTACCTCAACGTTGAAAAAAGGAATGAATTTTAACGAATGTTGAGATCAGTGCTGAGTCAGCGCTGAAAATTGGAATGCCCCGATAGTGCACGATGGGTGACTTGGGGCTACTACCACTACCACTAACACACACACAAATCATTCATGTGCAATGTGTAGTTTCGGCTGCAGAGTGAAATACAGGCACAAACACATCCATTTATATATATATATATAAATGTGTGAATTTGTCTGTCTTTGTAATTTAATTCATTATTGCCTGTTGTACATTATATATTGTATAAGTTTTTTTTGTTAAGTTAAATAAAAAAATTACCTTGTTTTATTAGTTGGAGTATCTACAACAAAGTTGAATGCTTGTAAACTTTCTACTGATCAGGAATTGATAACAGATGAAGAAGTAATACATAAAAGAGTCAGAAGTAAGTAATAAAGAAAATTTATTATCAAAATTACACAGTGAATTATGAAAATAACAACACTTTGATCTTTATTCATTTGATATAAATTACCTATTTTCTAATTTTATACAGTTCTTGAATTCTATACCATGTGTTGTATTTGTATACAAACAAGATATAAACCTATTTTTGCTTCTATGTCAGGTAAACTGGGTCTCTAAAAAGAATGCTATCATTAAATTATTGTAATTATTATCTGAGAATGTTTTAATGTACATCAAAACTTTGGAAAATCATTCAAGTTTCTCAATATGTGTGCCTCTTGTTCCACATTACACATCTGACTGATAGTTAAATTCTTCATACACCCGCTATGGCATATCACTCCTCCCATGGCAGCCATAATTCTATGGCTCCCATAGATTACTTATATTGCAGAATCGTAGATAACTCATATCACTTGGATTGTTACTCTATTGGTTGGTGTACTCACACTTTTTAGATAATAATTAATGTAATTTAAAATAGTAAAATTTATTTTGGAAGATTCTGTATGTGACAAATAGATATTTCGATAATCATTGAGATATAAATATTTGTATAATAAGTCAAATAACCTTCAGTTTGAAAGTATAACATTCAAAATTGAAAATGTTTTTGGTACAGGAAGAATTAACTTTTTATCTGATTCAAACTATTTTTCTTGGCATGTAAACGTTTTAGAATACTCTAACACTTGATCAATTAATTTCTGATCAAGGACTACTTTAAAATTGTAATTTCTACTGCTTGGGTATTGTGGTAGTATGATTTACAAATACTGAGCTACTATGTATTCATGTATGCATTGGGTCATTCATCCAGTTTTATAGTAGAGAATGCATACTTTACAAAGAATTTTTGGTCTGTTTGCAGAGCTACATTTAAACCATGTTAGCTACTTAGCATCTTATTAAAATCTCTTGCCATGATATATTTCTTCAGAGGTCAAAACAGTTGATAATAGCTGGATGCAAGGTTCAGATTTTATGGCATATGGCCCAGAACCTTCTAATGGTGTTACAGAAACAATTTAACACAAACCCTGGATCTTGACACTTTATAACTACCATCTGTTTGGCCTTCTAAAGAAACATGATCTCAAAAGATAGGTTTTCATTACGTGACAAAGCATCCAATGTGATCCTTTCATACATTGAGTGGTCAATAGACTTTAAGGCGAATATATATATAAGTATAGTTTATGTACTCGAACACTGTGCCACCGTAATACTAAAATAGCAGGAGTCGCAGTTTTGAAGTAGTCCGTGATTAGAGTTCATTTTTTGAAAACATAAAGCATTAATAAAGAAAAAATTAATTTATTCTGTATAAATATTCATGTAATTGAGTGATGTATAAATAATTTTTGATGAATTTGTGATATTAAAATGCGTAATGTCTCGAGATATTTATCTGAACGTTCTATCTTAGTTTTTGTTCTATAGTTTGAACTGCATTCATATTTTGTATGCGGTTTCTGAAAATTGTCGTTCAGAATGGTTGAAAATGTTTGTAATTCAAATGTATTTGATGAGATTTATGGGGGTTTTATTATCATCTGTTGGATTTTTGTTATGTTGTCTATTAATTAATGACAAAACAAAAAACTCTATTGTATTATTATCATACCATCAAACGATTGCTAGATATCTGTCAGGCTATATTAATGCTAATAACTATCAATTTGGCTAGAGGTTTATTGATTTGTTTATTACATGTATTGTCATACTAATGACAATTTACGGTAGCAGAATTTAGAAGTTCATAAAACATTAAACACACTCCAGAGATGTGGAAAATCCTTAAAATTAAGTAGTGGCCACATTACAAACAAAGATGTGGATCAAAAAAAGATTACATTGTGACAGAATGTCAAATGTTCTTGGCTGGTCATCTACATATATCAGATCATAGGCATTTTAAGACTTCATATCAGTGAATATCTTCCAAGGGAAAAAGGAAGAGACGTAAGACCAAGCAAAACAGCAGTGTATGTTCAAAACTATAACATATGTTTTTTAAATAAGTTAATTGATTTTATAGAATATAAAATATTAATTTCTTATTTTATATTTTTAGGAAATGAAGATAATGCATCAACAAATCCAAAGAATTCAATAAAATCTACAAGAGGTATGTATACATTGGGATACAAATAATGGGTTACAGAGAAGTTGAGTTAGATTTAATTACTCACGGATTTGTCAATAATTCACTAGCTTATGCTCCAAATGTCCTTTGGGAAACTAAAAATGCAAATGTCAAGTGAAGTATCCAAGTCAGCATTGAGAATGCTTCATATTTTCAGAGTTATTGCAAAGTTTTGGAAATAAGTATAGCAAAATAATTGTTTCTAACCTAATATATTATTATAAATTATAACAAAAGATCACAGAGTAATGCAAAATGTTTGTATTGTCTATGAAGAGAAGGGCTCCTTAGTATTTAACTATAAAACCGTAAAAATTAAGTGTAATATTGAAGGTCTCTTCATATTTATTGTTTAAATGGCATATACATTTAGAACCCTTTTCAGTACAGAAAGCTTTTACAGTACAGTTTTTATTTTCTGACGTATTGAAAGATAGTGAAATTTTCAATGTTTGTATTTGAATATGTATAAAATAATGTATTATTTTAACATGTTATTTTAATTATAAATAATTATAACATGTATAAATGATGTATAAAATAAGATGAATGAAGTAGAATATATTTTCCTGAAAAAATGCAAGTTATATATTTTTATTTTGCCTACCACTGTCTAAACAGATTAAGCCATTGAACACTAGTAATTGGTTTCGAGTTTATGCCCCATCAGTAGCGGCCAGCCCATTGGTGAGGTGCAAACTTTCAGGGTTTTTTTCATATGTCTAACACCTAAATAGGTCTCAGGTTTCCATAGAAGTTTTGCTGGAAGGCTCTTCTTGACAGATTGCCCATGTATTGTTGCATTGCCATATCCCATCACTCTTATTTCTAATTTAAAAAATATTAAAATTGAATTATTAATGTTAAAAGTCATTTTATAATTTTTATATCATCATCAATATTACAGTTTTGATAATTACAGTTTTGATGTATTGATAATGAATATTACAGTTTTAATGAATTGATAATGAATGCTACATTATTGAATTTTTTATCCATTCATTGAATATTTATATTTAATCTTTTTAGTTAAGAAAGTGGTTCATTCTCAACATATATCTGATTCTGATAATGGAGGTGATGACGGTGAAGAAGAAGTCAAAGATACATTTATAAAAGTAAGTGTTGGTTAAATTAAAATGATTGTGAACATTAAAAATACTATTTCAATTCCATTTATTTCTGTTAATTCTCTCTATGTTTTCCACTCTTCTGCAAAATGCATTTCAGGTTGTATTTGGTCCCTTTTCAGTTGCATTAATAGAGTATAGCATTTAGAGAGTGCCAATTAAGTTTCAAAAGTGTTTTAACTTGAAGATAGTTACTACTATTGTTTTATTGTTAAGTTATAAACAATTATTAATTATTAAACATTTAAAATTATAATTATTAAACATTACAAGAAAGGAAACAGTAGGGCAAAGTGTAGTAATCATACTTTATAAAAAATACAAATAAAATAAAATAAGTACAAGTAATGGAACAGTTCATTTAACAGCACAAAAAGTGCTCTTCACCTTTGCCAAACTGAATAATTCCTGTCATTTCTCATAGAAATGAATTATCTGATTGAACAGAAAGTTCTTGCACTTTTAGGAACTTTCTAGAATAACTTTTTTCTGGAACATTTTAGAATGGTAGTATATAAACAGGTTGGGGTAAGTGCTATAAGAAAATACCAAATCCAGTCCTCTCACTCTACTTACCATGACCAACCAACATTCGCTAACCATAGAGCAAGTTTGCCTGTTCCTTGCTTATGACTATTATTCCAAAAAAAAGCAGCCAATTCTATCACTGAAATCAATGCTGCGTTAGGCCCGGACACTGCATACAATTGGTACAAACACGTCAAAAGTGGAGATACCTAACCTAAGAAGATCATGCTCTCTGTCTTCTCGGATTCTAAAGGAATTATCATGTTCGAGTTGCTGCCGCAAAATATAACCATAAATGCAACTTTCTTCTGTAAACAACTCGATGTCTGCAGCAGAAACTGTTAGAGACCCACCTGGAACACCAGAACACCATCCTGCTGCATGACAATGCACAGCCACATACAGCTAGATAGACAGACTCACCAGAAGCTACTGGACCTGAACTGGGAGGTCTTGCCCCACCCGCTGTATAGCCCTGACATTGCATGTTCGGATTACTACCTGTTCGCCGCGCTCGACCGTCAACAAGGAGTTCAACAATAAAGCTGACTTAGAGGCAGCCTGACCAACTTCTTCGAGTCGCAGCCACCAGAGTTTTATCGAGATGGCATCCATTCCTTGCATAAGCATTGGCAGGAAGTGGTCAACAACAACGGTGATTACATTGATGATTGAAGTCACTTCTGTACATAAAATTTTCTTGGCTAAATGAAATGCGTCCAAAAGTGTGAGAACTTACTGTTCAATCAGATAATTCTACAGTAGAATGTAATTACTGGTATTGCTTATTTGATGGTAAATATATTTAAAAATTCACAAAATAATTGAGGGATCCATAAATATAGTATAAGTGTCTTCATGTTTCATTCTTTTTTACATCTCGGGAATGTAACAGACTTGCAGCAGAGTCACTCTTTTATTGTAGGCTATCGTCTGCCTTAATATGTAAAGCATTAAAAATTTCCTCTAGTGATGTACATTAATTATATAAATACAATTAATGAAATGGCCATTTTATTAATGTTTTTTCAGAAGATTGAAATATTTTTAGCTGTCTTTTTACGCTATTGATTTCAGTGTAATAGTAATTAGTTTAAGTGGGGCTTTAAGCTTCAAAACGTTTATCATTTTTTAATCATTATTTGCTTGCAGTTTAGCAGTTTAAATTGATGTTTCTTTAATAATATGCTGTATGAAAAGTGGTAATGCAAAAAGTCAGCAAGTAAACACTGAATGAATAATTAACAATAATTATAATCAATAAATTTTTAACTTATATAGCAGGGGTGGCCAACCTGCGGCTCGCGAGCCACATGCGGCTCTTTGAATGATTATTTGTGGCTCTCGATAAATGTACCCGAGTTCCCTTTTCATTTTTGTGTTATTATATTTTAAAAAATTATTATCGTTCCATATGTGTTTCAAAATGTCTTTTAAATTACTAACAACAAATATGAAAGACTAAGTGCAATGTTGTAACAAATTTCATTTCCATCCAAGTTAAGAATGATATGACTCATCGAAAACTGCGCGAACGAACATAAACAGTGGCGTAATCGTCCATTATCGACCGACTNAATTTGTTATATACCGTTCTATTTGATTTATGAAATTGGAGTACCATTCTTAATATTTAAAGGTGCAGTAATACAATTCTTCAAAAAACTGTTTTAATTTTCTGGAAAAAAGAACATATTCAATTGTATATGTATATAAACTACTACTACTACTACTACACACACACACATATAAGCTATTTTCTTAAATTAATGAAGTGAAATTATAAAGAAAATTGCTTCATTTATTAAATGACATAGTTAAAGAGAATCTTGAAAATAAATTAATTGTCAATTAGAATTTATGAGTAAAAACTGTGATAAAGAATATGAAGTGGCGAATATTCAAAAACAAGAGAAATTTACTTGAGAAACGCATTTAAGAAAAATTGAGTTCAATTATTTTAATTTTTTATTTGAGAACTTTGTAATGCACATTAAAACATTGAAAAACCATCCCAAGTTTCACATTTGCCATTACAGTTTCTCAGTGTATGCATCTCATATCACATGGCACACATCAACTAATACTCGTATTCTTTCTATGCTTGCTATGGTATATCCAATATCACTCCTCCATGGCAGCTGCAATTCTATGGCTTCAGATTACTTGTGTTGTGCAACGATAAATGATTCTAGCTTTGTGAACTGTAGAATTCAAAATGCCTTTTCTGTTGTGGAGTTGCCATTTTTATTTATGATGCTTCCTAGAGATAGTAAATGTTGAGACATTTGAATGCAGATTAGGTGAAACTATTGATAGGTGTATGTCACATACTTCTTAGATAATAATTAACATAATTACAGTAAGTCAAAGTAGTAGCATTTATTTTGTTAGACCATATAGTTATTTAACAGTAGAGATCAGTCTTAAGCTTTCAGATTACATAAATATTATTAATTTGTATTTACAATTTATTAAGTAAATTTTATTTATTTCACATAATTTATAAACTATTTTAAAAATTAATTTCGGATTCGACTTCTAGAAATATATATATTTTTTTTAAATTTCAGGATTTTGAATTTAACAATTACTTCATTCAAAGTGGAAATAATAAACATAAAACATCATCACATACACTAGCAGAATTGAAAATGACTCTAAGTGATGATAATTTAAGGAAAGATTCACTCAAGAGTTTAAAAGATTTACATGCAAAAGAAAAGTATTTGCTAAGACAAAAATATCGTCATTTATATAATAAGTGGTACATTCTATTAAAGTAAGTATTATGATTTATTAGTTAAAACTATAAACTTATCATCTGTTAAGTCAAATTCAAAACGATAAGAGACGTTACTGAATTTCCACAAAAACGTTTTTTATTACGAGTAAAACGTACATACAGTTACAAAAGTTCACAAACAACAATTACAATACTTAATGTGTAACAAAGTTCAAATACTTTTAATCCACAACAACAGGTTCGTCGAAAAGGACACCTTGCAATGAACTCCTTCAAATGTTAGTTACCGCACAGCGAGACGAAACAATCTTCTAGGCAAGCTTAGGCGAAGCTAGACGAATGTGAGTTCCCTTGATGTGTCTTAGGCGAACTAAACTTTCTTCCTTAACTCAATCCTTTTATATGGATTGAGGCAAATGGAATTCCACCAGTCAGCGTTTAGTAGCGCTATCGGACATCTGCTGGTTGTACGATGTCTTCCAGCCAATCCACGGTCGAGTTTCCAAAGTCGCCTGATCGGCGTTCCCATGATGACAACCGTCGTTTGTTTGAAAATACGGAAAAGTGCGGGAAATCGTATGTCAGACGATTTTATCCTGACATGTTATATTTTCACTCGGTCTTATTTTTCAAATAAAATCTAGTATGTGTACTTTATATTTCATTCCACAACATGAAAATTAATGTTTATTTACATCATGTAATAACAATTTACAAAATTGATATCATGGTAAATCGATGAATGATTTTACTTTGAATATTGCTTATATCACAACTTGTTTCATTGGGCATGCATCCAATGAAAAATAAAGTTTAAAAAATCATTTCTGATATGTGATTATTCAATCTTGCTGACATTTAAGACACAAATAAATAATTTTTGTGCTGATAAGCTATAACTCTTTGTTTTTTCATCATTATGAAGTGAGATTGAATAATAATATAATTGTATATGTTTAAAACAAATTTGCTAGCATAAAGAAGTGACTTTTGTTACATTGCATTTCATCTGACTAACTTAAAGAAGGCATTACTTAGTGTTAAAAATAATATCATCTGTGATTAGCCAGACATAATGTAAGAAGAGCCTGTTTGAACACAACCTTAAACACATTTATTGACATCTTGATAACAAAATTGAAACCAAAAATATGTTCATTACTATTTGGATTTATTTACTTCAATTTTTTTAAACTTAATTGCATAGAAATTAATTTTATATTAATTAAAATAACATTCTTATACAATTTAAAATATTATTAAATAACTTTCAGGTTAGTAAACTAATAAAATAAACAGTAATCGGATAAATGAAACTGAATTACATCATCTTGTGGATGGCCTGACTATTAAAATCCATTAGTCTTTAACATATAAGGAATCTCAAATTTTGTTAAATGAGATTTGCTGTTAACTTTTGATTACATTAATATATTTGAAGCAATTTCTTTCAGTTTTTATATCTAGAATAGGATTTGAACCTGTAATCCTGGCATAATTTATATTGATGCTATAAAATCTGATGTAAAATTTTAAAAATAAAATAAAAATTATAAATAAATAATTAAGAATGGAAATTAAAAGAGCATCTAGCAATAATAACAAATAAAAACTTTAATAAAGGATTAGAAATAGATAAAATCTGGTAGGATTATTTAATTCAAGAGGAATCTTAGTTTATTTTACATGTGATTTATGACTTATCTTTACCTATAACATCATTTCAACATTTTTCTGCATCTGTATCTTTATTTAAACTAATAAGACCTAATAAACTAATAATAATCTGTAATTTGCCAGAACATCAAAAATACCTTTATAAATCCAGTAAGATATTTAATATAACATCAAAAACTGTACATACTGACAAACGTTTTCAATTCGAACAGGATATTTATTGTGTCAAATAATGTTTTACATTTGGCGTGATTAGAGGAAGAAGATTAATTTCTTATTAATAAATCAATTATGACTGGTATTATTAATCTAAATAAAGGTATGGATGTAGATATATGCTAGGATGATGATGTAGATAAAGAGATGTCGTAAGTCATATGTTTAATAAAATAAAACAAATGTTAAAATGTATTTGGAATGTTAAACTGTTTTCAACTTTAAAGCTTTTAAAGTTGTACAAGTTAATTTAAAATACATCTAATTCGGAATACGTCCTGTTTGGACAAAACACATTTTGCTTGGTATACTACTAAATTCAGTTATACGTGCCATCTATGAACAAGTAGCACTATCAGTGTACTAGACCAGACTAGACGTTCGCTGTGCCACGGTTTATAACTTTGTTAAATTTCTTCTGATTTTAATTTGTAACATTTTATTATTTTTATTAATCATGAATTGCAAAAAGGCAAATGAAAAGCAACAGAAAACTAAAAAAAAAAGACTAGAATCACAATGGAACTGAAAAAAGAGATTGTTGGGAAATATGAAGGTGGCATGCATGCTCAAGATTTAACTGTTGCATACTGTATTCTGTGAATGACAATATCAGCAATTGTGAAAAATAAAGACATTATTAAATCTTCTAACATTTCGAAAGGGGTTAAATCAATTTTTAAACATTAGATTATGTTGAGAAATTGCTTTTGCTATGGATAACTGAAAAACAGTGTGCTGGCGACAGCGTATCAGAAGCAATTATTTGCGAGAAAGCTAAAAAGATACGTGCTGATCTCATGAAAAATCAAGCAGGAACTAGCCAGGAAAGTGAGGTGTTTAAAGCCAGCCTTTTTATTTTTTTTTACGTGAGAACGGATTAATCATTTTTACTTTACTTCTTATGGGAAAGGTTGGTTTGGTATACGTTTTATTTGGTATAAGTCCAAACATCAGGAACGGATTAAGGTCGTATACCCAGGTTCCACTGTATATATTAAAGAAGGAATTCTAATTTGGTCAGTGTTATAAAATACTCTTCTCTATGTACAGTACAGTGACCCCAGATTATAGTATTAGTGGTATAGACAATAAGAGATCAGAGACAATTGTTTGGTAATCTCCAAAAAATTTTTTAAACAGTAATAAGAAAGCCGCTCTTTAAAAGAAATAATTTTATTAGTTTTTATTAATAAAGTTACTACTGTTTTTATTTGCTGCTATTGCTAGATACTGTGGTAGAAGCACGCGTAACTCGAGAGAAAGTGAAGTATGAGTGGAAAAATGAAAGATGGAAGTAGATTTCTTTAAAATAGAGGTTTTGAAACGAATGTTTTGATAATGTAAACCTTTTTTAAAAAATGAAATTTTGTGAAGAAGGAACCAAGACTGAAGAAGAAATTAGAATTCAAAATGCATTTCTAGAATAAAGCTTATACAGGGTGTTTTCCTTGAATGTCCCTAGTTTAAAGAATTAATTTTAGAAGAAAAAAACATGAAAAAGTTGTAGAGTACAGTAGAGAAAGTTAATGGAAAGTGCATCTGAAAAGATTAGTTGCTACATAAATTAGTACATTTCCACATATGCTACTGATGTTAAATCCAGTATATATTGGATTTTAGCCCACATCCAAGCTAGCATGTTAGGATTAATGCTGTTAATGGCATCTGCAATTCTTGTATGTGGGATTCTCATGTCTGGCACTTTTATAGTGTACATACGATCCTTGACAGACCCACAAAGGAAGAAGTTTAGAGAGACTATGTCGGATGATTGGGTAGACCAGAGATGAGACCCCAGTGATCTAGGCTGTGAGATAGTTGCGACTTAAATCACCACTGTGAGGGAGCAGCAGCATTTTCAAGAGTGTGCACATGAAGCTTGGAGTGTTTACCAATATTCTCCAACTTATTTTATCCACATATTGCAAATGGATTTTACAGGAGAGTTTATAACTAGTGATATTAAGAAGAAAATCCTGTATTTTATGAATGTATATGAACTGTAATTTGTAAAGGTAAAACAAATTGAAAGTTTTTCTCCTGGTTTCCCAGAAGTGTGTAATTTTATTATCGAACAGTAGTTAGTTTGTTGAGAAATTATTTTAAAACTAAAAAGTTTGTTTGTTGTTTGGTTATGGCAACACAACACTTGGGCGATCTGCCTAGGGGGAGTGCCTTCCGGGAGGTTTTTTAAGGAAAACTGGCCCCTATTTAGGCGTTACAGATGTGGAGAAAACCCGGAAAACTCCACGTGGCCAGCCCATCTGAGCGAGGTGCGAACCCACGACCGAACTTCCAATGTTCAGGGAATGAAGACTGCTTGGCCACTGGTGATCCTAAAAAGTTTAGTCATGGATGATTAAAGACAAAGATTTTAATCTATTTAATTCAGTGTAATATAATATATTACTACATTGGTAATTTTGTGAACAGGGAATTGGGAAATTATGTTAATTTATTTTTACTGTATTTCTGTTTTTATATTATCTTAGAAAAAAAAATCAATGTATCTCAAGATTTTTTAAAACACATTTTTAGAAGCTAAATAAATTTAAAATTATGAAAACTTAATTTACAGTGAAGGTTTCAACATACTTCTTTATGGGCTTGGATCAAAAATTCAAATAATGGAAGATTTTTATAAAGAAATGCTAGGAAATTCTGAAATTTTAGTCATTAATGGTTTTTTCCCAGGGTTAACAATTAAACACGTAAGTATACTTTTATTCATTATAATAAATATATTATTTTATAATTGTTTTCAAATAATAATAATAATAACACTTACTAAACATGAACGTCATTACCCAAAATTGCCCATAAAAAGACTAATTCTTTCTTGTAAAGGTGGTCTTTCTTGGCCTGACTAATATAGTTAAACTCCACTACAAAAATTTCTGACAGTGCAGGAATTTTTCCACAAAAAACAAGAAACATCAAGATTACATAAAACAATAACTCTGGCAAACAGTAACAACACACCTTTAAACTTAAACTCTGAGCATCTGGACTTAGCTCAACACACAAATAACATAGACACCATTAAGTCATGGACCCAGAAGGTACTTTATCGCAGGCATGCCTGTGACCTAGCTTAGGACTATGTTGACAAAACTTTGACAAAGTACTGGCTGACTAGGAGCTGTCTATTTAAAGAGACATTTTTATGATTATCATTCACAATCAGATCATAAATGCTAAAAGCTATAGAAAACACATTCTGAAGGATACATCATTCACAAATGGCTCTTGCAGAAAATGTCACATTCTCTCAAACAATACAACATGTAACCTTTGATTGCAAGCTCTTAGTACAAACAGACAATTTAAGTAGGTATAATCAAATATAAAATATAATACATCAAGAGCTCGCACACAAAAAGATTATTAAATATTTGGGTACCATACTACAGATATATTCTGTAGTCAGTACTAGATAATGACACAGAAAATATACTTTGACAGATCCATAATCACAGATAAAACAATTCATCACAATAGACCTGACATCACTCTCATTGACAAATGCAGTAAGATTGCTTATATAATAGAAATCTCCAATAGAAATCTGTAGGAGCCAAAGAATTGTGACTCTCACAGATTTCTATTTGTGGTTTCTTTTTTATAAGTATTTAAAAATGGGAGCAACAATTGTAATGACTCCCACAGAGTACTTGTGTGAGATAAGCAGGGGGTCAGGGGTTACTCCCTTCTGACCACTTAATCTGCACGGGCTGGTAAAACCCGATCTCGAGGTCGTTGGATGGATAGGAGGGCAAATCGAGTGGGGAGTGCGTCAGTAAGTCGGCAGAGGTCCGTGGACAAACAAAAGACAGGTTTTAACATAACAAAATATAAAATTTATTATAAACTAAATCTAGAAGATATAGATTTATAAATGGATAAATGCGGTTACAAACTGAAGTGGATAAATGCAGTTACGAATACGAACAATAAATTCTTACGAAATGCATGCTCGACCCAATTTCCCAATTCTAATGCACTTTACACAGAGAGAGAGTTTACAAGTTTCAGCCCCCTTTTAAATACCTCTCGGGCGTATTGGAGAGTCAATGTGGAGAACTTCATTCATATGGACGAGTCGTTGTCACGGATGGGTTTCCAACTGGTGTCTTTTCCTCTTCTTGGTCCAGTCCGGGTTATGGAGGTCCAGGAGATGAAAATGCACACAACTACTGATTGACATCCTGATTAATTGCTCTCCCGAGCTTCCGGTGACTTCCTCTTTTATCCCTTCGTTGTGAAAAAAAGTGTCACGTGTTCGTTCAATGTTGATGGTTACGGTGTGCCAAGTTGACACTTATGAGTTCATTTTTTAATTTTTCCATCGGATTGTTGTGACTAATTGTAACCTCTGCTCTAATTCTTTCCAGGATTGTTTTGCTGTCAAATTTGTTTACAAATTTCTGACAATGTGTAAAATTGCAGATCTCACACTTGTGTTACAGAATGATGAGTGATTCCAACTTTGCAAACTGCAGAAGGCAGTTTCTCATCTAAAGTTATTAGACATTAAAAAGAATTATAGATTTTTAAATAATTTATTAGGGCAGCAATTCTTAATTCTTTTCACTCACATACCTCCTAAATCTTCTGCCTAGTAGACTTGTAGCACTAATCGATCTTTCTTGCTTACCCCTAGAGGTACGAGCACCACCGATTGAGAACTGTTGCATTAGGGAATGTTTAACTAAATTCAATTTCGCAAACATTTTTGCAAAACATTCATAAAACTGTAGCAGAATTGCATTTTTGTTTACAGTGCCTCTTAGAGGTAGTAGACGACAAGACGTCTGATTGCAGATGGGAGATGAAACTCCGACTGTTACTCTATCAATTGGCGTGCATCACATACTTCTTTGATAACAATTAACATAACTACTATAATTTAAAATGGTAGTATTTTGGAACACCTTGTATAAAAATTTTTAAATTCTGTGCAAATGGGTATATAACAAAAAGAACATTTAATTAATTAATTTTATTTCTGATAGTTAAATAAATGTTAATAATTATTAAATTATAATTTTTAAATAGAAAATTAATAATTTATCATTGAAAACATTAAAGATTACTAATATATTTAATAATTTAGTTTTTATTTATACAAACTATGTTTTAAAAAATTAAAAATTTGGTTGTTTTGATTGAAGAATATATATATATTTTTAATTACAGTTAATGTTCAATTTTTTTTCCTTTTCTTTTAAAGATTTTAAATACAATAACAGAAGATGTGATCAAACATAATAAAACTTTCCGAGATCCTCTCGATCAAGTAAAATTCATAATGGAAGAAATGGATAAAAAAAGTAAGACATGTTCATATTATAACAACAAGCATCTGGAGTATTTAAAAGAGTATTAATAGAAAAAATTATCATTATCAGAAATGGAAGAGCTGTATTTGATTATTAACAACATAGATGCACCTTTACTTTGCTCCGAAAAAAGCCAATCACTTCTTAGTTATTTAATTCAGTCTCCTCATATTCATGCCGTAGCATCTATAGACCACATAAATGCACCTTTAAGTAAGTCTAATTTATGTATATTTTTTCAGTTTGATTTTAAAAATTAAATAGATAGATTTTTCTAAAGTCTAATGTTAAATTGTAGATGATTTAAGTCATGTATATTTAATAGAAACTTAAAACGCACAAATAAAAACCAAAAGATTGTTTTACTTGACTAAATAATTCAAATTTCGTGAATCAGGTGAAAGCCAGTCTTTGGATATGTTACGGATTTGAAAAAATAATACGAGTAAAACCACTTGACAATTCGAAATAGGAGAAGTTGGTCGTACATAAGTTATATTGCTTTTATATAAGATCTCGAACTTAAAGTCTTTTAAAGATTTATGAAGTCTATTCATTAATTTTTAATATTATAAATAAATATACAAGAGCTGTGTTTGTGTAATGATTCGGACTCTGCGTGTATCTTGGAAATGGATTACTTTCAGAAAGTTTATTTAAACTGTTAATAATTAATGAATAATTCTTTTTAAGTCTTTAAAAATAAATTTGATGTTTTGTGATGGATAGTATTCATAAATTGTCTATGTTACGATCAGTTATGACTGTAAATATTATTTTATGCTCTTCATCCACTGGTATAAGCTTGAATGAAATGGATTATCTAGTTCAGCAAATTCCTAACTACTAAGATCTACAGACCTTCAATATATATATATATATAATACTATAAAACTTAAGCTACATAGCCACAAATGAAAGTTGTAAAGGAATGTTGGCTGTATGTGATGTTCTCATATACAGACTGCAGCTGATATATGAGAATGAATATGGTCTGTATTGACTGTATGTAGTCTGATAATGTCATTTGAACAAGGTTGAAAATGTTAATAATTAAACAAAAGTTTTGCTAGAATTTCTTGGTCTGTTTTGATTTTGGCTTTATTCTTTATTGTTACTATTTTTGAAAATGATTATTTAATTTATTCTTTTATAAGAAATATTATAAGAAAAACAAAGATATACTCTAGAAAACTAAATTTTATTTATTTATTTTTCTTTATTACAGTCTGGGATCAAACTAAATTAAATCGATACAATTGGATTTGGTTTGATGCCACTACGTTTTCTATATATAGCAATGAGACATCATACGAGAACTCTTTACTAACACAGAAACATGGAAAATTGGTCCTGAGTTCTCTAATACATGTGTTTAACAGTCTTACACCAAACGCTCAAGGCATATTTATGATATTGGCAAGGTATCAGTACGATCAGAAAGACAATAGCAATTATACAGGTGATTAATTGAATTATTATCTTACAAGATTTTTTATTCTCAGTTTTATTAAACTTAATTTTTAATTTTACAGGAATGTTGTTTCAAGATTGTTATCAACAGTGCAGAGAAGCATTTTTAGTAAACAGCGATTTGACATTAAGAAGCCAGTTGACTGAATTTATCGATCATAAACTCCTTCGTCTCCGAAAGGTGATGAGTCTGCAGTTTTTTTTAACATATGCGCACTCAAAAATAATTGAATTCTTAAACTGATTATATATATTTTTATACAGAGTTTGGACGGAACAGAAAATCTTACTCTCCTCTTGAATGAAAATACCCTTCAAGAGTTTTTAGAATTACAAGATGATAGTTAGTTTGATACAAGTAATAAATTTTTTCTATTTGAATATTTATTGTATTTTGTTTATTATCAACTAAATTATAAAGTTATTTTTCCGCATTGATGATGATTACATCTAACAATTCTATCACCAAATCTTTCTCATTTATTTTAATTGGAATTGAAAGTACTTGGTCTTAACTACTATTTAAAAAGTATAATTGAAGTACGAATAATCATTCTTTTCCAAAATGACATTCTCCTGTTTCTCCCTCCAACCAATATGTTCTCATTATTCCTTTGCCCTGTGATTTAATGAAAGAGGACAAGAACATATTAATAATACAGGTTTTTACTACATTAATATAAAATATTAACACTTTATAAGAGTAAAAATATTGTAACCTTATTAAGTACTATTTTTTTGATGGAGGTATGTGCCACTTAATGACTGGGAATATGTTTCAAGAAATTTATTATTAAGCAAAGGTCATAGTCAAACCTATAGAGTATTGTCTTGGGCTAAACAGTAACATAATGATAATTATCCAAACATTTAAATATAGAAAAAATACTGGTGTCTATGAATTTATCGGCTCCATTATAAACATAAGGGACTGTCATTAAATGGGACATCGTTAAGAGTTGCATACATGTAATTTTTTATGAAATGGATAGTAATAGTATCTTTATTATCAATATAAGTTTGTTTTTTATCTTTTGATCCTGGAATATGAATGAATATTGATATTTTTATGTCATTGAGAATGTATTTATTACATGTCTAGACAACTACTTATCTCATAGTACACTAAATATTTACATAAAAAGAAATAATGTAAGATTAAGCAAGAAAGTTTTTTTGCCAATCTGAAATTGTGTTGTTATACTTTTTGTTGTTTAAGCACTATTAAGTGCAGTTAATCGACCACTAGGCATCCTTTCATCCTTTTATTTTTTATTTAGTTATATCAACTAATAAAAAATAAAAGGATTTCTACAAGATATCATCTCCAGAAAGACATTTTAAACAGTTTTATGTATTTTTAGGAAGAGTTGAGCCTTGGAAGTAAAGTTGACTCTGACTATGCTTATTTATGTTTCTCTGTAATATGAAAAGGATGCTACTCAGACTTCAAACCATATATATTTTTAATTTATTTATTATTTAGGATTTTTAATGTTATCATTAATGAAAGCAGGGTAGAGAAATCTAAACAGTTACTAAATGACAAACACAACATTAGTTACATGCGGTATTTAATGATTTACATTTATATACCTTAAAGATTTACTCTGAATTGTATAAAAATCATCATATAAACAAGAAAAGCAGAATTAAAAAGTAGTTTAGTCAAGTATTGTTTATATAGAATAATTTTAGCCTAACTAATGTAGAAAAAATACTAAAAACTTTTGATATCACATACAGTATGTTGTGTGTGTTTTATGAGAAAATATTGGGTACATTCTCATATGCATCAGTCTCAGCCACAACTGATGCATCAGTGAATAGTTTAATAAGCTTTTACTGGAACATCTGAATAGTAAAATCATTTTTAATCGTCACAAAATAATTTTATGCTTGAAATGTAATTGTGGAGGTACATAACCCAACGAGTGATGTGCATGGTGGCTGCACCGATGAACTCTTCAGTGATATTGGAATGTATGTTGTACCTCATGGTTCTCCTCCAACATGCTGTTTGATGCATACTGGAATGTACCCATTTAAGGAATACCTATGATAAATTTTTTTTATTATGATAGAAATATATACTTATTAAACTACAGTCAACAGTATATATGGTGTGTCCCATAAATTGAAACCATGGAATTATGTTGATTTTTGTTTATTCTTTTACAGGTGCTGAGTAAGGAGAAATGAATTTACATCATTTTGATCACGGTAACCCACAGGAAGTTGCTGAAGGGTTTAACAGGCTGCATCCAGATTGTCATATATGATTAGGGGAAGTCTAGAAGAAGCCAGGTAAACTCTTTGACAACTTCTTACCAACTGCAAATATCCACCATCAAAATAACTTGAATTTGTTCTTCCTTACTCGGCACTGTGATTTACTCATAAAGGAATAAACAAAGATCAACATAACTCGTATGGTTCCAGACTTACGTTACACCCAGTGTATTTTTTTAAATGTTTACAATTTATTATAATTGGAAGATATTTTGCACCACATGCATTTGAAAGTAGCAGTGTATATTATTAATATATTCCTCTAAATGTTAATAAATGTGCATTATAAAACATTAGAAATGTAATTTAAACCTATAATTTTTAAGTAAAAAACTTAAGATGATGACAACGGAAGAATTATTTTGTATGAAAATACAAAACTTTTTAAATGTTTGTCCTTTTAATAATTTATCAGTTTTTAATTAAAAACTTCAAACATTTTATTCTTTTTCTTTTTGATATTTTTAATTAAGATTTATTTTCTTTTCAATGCAAATGCTCATTTGTGTGTCTGTAGACCCTTCAGGTAATAAAATAAAAGTTTATATGTTATATTATTAAAATTTTATTTTGTTTAAATAGTAAAAAACATTTTGATTTAAATATTAAAGTTATAACCGCTTAATTATTACTAAATTAGCATTTAAGAGTTTGTATGTTTTGTAGAGAATTGACTTTTATGAAGATAATTTAAATTAAAATCTAGAAGAATGAATACTTTTAAATTTGTTTTAAAATATTTAAATGAAATTTAATTAAGTTTTATTTACATTTCATTAAAAGATAAGAAATTAAAGTTCAAAATTAATAAATTAAAGCTTTTAGAATATAATAAATGTCCTGGAATAAATTTTTTCACTGATTCAATAATATCAAAACATGGTTAAGGGATTATTGTTAATTAAAACTTATCATAAATATGTAATTTTTTTTATTAAAAAGTAATACTTTAATATTAAAACTACAATAAACTTACCTTAATTTCTATATCACCTCTTAATGTTAATTTAAATGTTCCAAATATATCCAAAATGAATTTAGTTTCCGAACTAACGTGTATTTTCATGGCTGAAATATACAAATGTACATATTTATTTCTTAAAATGAGTAATATAAAGGTGAACGCATGCGCATGATGTGTCAAGAAAAGCAAGTCTGTGACTGTAATTATCTTTTGTGGAGCTGCTTGGTGTCGGGTGAAAGTAGACTTTGCTCATTTTCGCATATTTGCAGTATTGCCACAATTATGCATATGATCTTTTAATGTAGTGACTTGCTGTGTGGTGATTGCTCCTTTGCAGGCAGCATTTCAATTTTGAGACCCAATTTTCATTTCCAAGCCACACGCATGCAACTATCTTAAGAGTAAATTAGTACGTACCTTGCCCATTAGATTCCATACGAGAAGCTGTGTTTACGGTGTCTCCAAAAAGACAGTAACGTGGCATTTTTAAACCCACTACACCAGCAGCGCAAGGACCTAAATGGACAAATAATTTACAGAATTATTCACTGTCAAATTATTATAAAAATGGTTTGGTAAATGTATTCGCTTACCGGAATGAATTCCTATTCTTACTTGTAGTTTTTTATCGCTTCTGTGCCTGACTTTAAACTTTCTGATGGCACGGAGCAGCGATAGCGACATCAGAGCGATTTCTTTTGCATGCTCGTTTCCATTTCGAATCGGTAATCCTGAAACTACCATGTAAGCATCTCCAATTGTTTCCACCTTATAGGCACTATAGTGATCGATAATGTCGTCAAAACACGTGTACAAGTCATTTAATAAATTTACAACCTGCAAAATTTGATTATGTATTAAAAATTTTAATCCTGTTTTATTTTGGAGTTATAATCCCAAAAATAAGACCTGAATTGGCGTGCTTTCTGCTGCCAGAGGTGTAAAACCAACGATATCACTGAAAAATATTGTCACAGATTCGAAAGCCTCTGGTTTTATGTGGTTACCTTTCTTCAGTTCATCCGCTATGTATCTAAAATAATGTGTATACCATGTTTAAAATGATTAAGATGTAATGTGACTTTAAGATTATCTTACTTGGGTAGCAACTGATAGAGCAGTTCGTCTGTCTTTTTTTTCTCGTCGATAAGAGATAACGTCTTTGCTTCAACCAGTTGTTCTAAATTATTTGCATACTGTTCCATGCGAGATAACAGGTTATCCAAAAAGTTTCTACTGGAAATTCCTCTGAAAAAATTAGATATTCGTATGCAGATTTATTTAACATCAGTAATAATTTTAATTGTAAGAAAAAGTACTTTGTTATTTGCTTTAGTTGACTTTTAATTTCTTGAAATGTAGGTCTGTCATCGGGTTGTTCTGCCCAGCATCTTCTCATTAAGTCTAAAATATCTGATGTTGCCTCTTCCGGAGATAGTTCTGGACGGAATGGAGGAGTTGTTCCCATTTTTACCTTTTCTAATATATCTAAGAATGGAATTAAAGTTTTTGTTATAAAAATTGAGACTTAAATATATATATAAGTAAAATTCCAAAGAAGAATTTTCTTTAAATTATGATAATGAGAGTCTTATTAACATATTTAGATCAAACATATGATACATTTGTTAGCTTTTCATGACAACACCACTAACCTTCAGGCAATAAATTATTTTGTTTCTTCAGTAATCTTTCAAAAGGACCAGTTCTAGTTATGATTTCTTGCAATATAATAGCAAAACTATAAATGTCACCCTTCTTAGATCCTTGTCTCTCTGGATGTGGGTCTCGGAGATGCTCGGGAGCAGTCCAAAACAATTTATCTATAAGACAGGGGTTTGCTGTCTTGCATTGATTTTGTTTAAATGATCAAAAAATTCAATAAAACTTACAAGGATCAACCTTTTCTTCATTTGATATTTGACTGTATAAGGAATTCATACCATAATCAGTTATTTTTACCATAAATCTTCCGTCTATAACGCAGTTTGTAGATTTGAAATGGCCATGATAACCAATGATACTCGAATGTAGGAAGACCATTCCCTATTAGAAATAAGTTACATTATAATTTGAGTCTGGAGTCTTCAAACAAGAATTCCGTTATACAGAATTCCATATTGTTTATACAGAATGCAAGCATCTTTATGAACTATTTTTACTATCTTAAATCTTAAAGTTCTCAGGTAGATACTGTTATCATAGAGAATCATAGTTCAAAACTGATTGACTTCCATAATTTATCACAGGTGGCCTGGATCCACATCATTCTCCATCTTTCACCAATATTGATTGACCCTATTGTGGATCAATACTGTTTGAATTTAGCATAATTATCCCATTACAAATGCAGCTGGCCTACAATGGTTCCATATAAAACTGATCCTCACATTAACTAATCAATCTTAAATTTGATCTATGAGATTAAGGAAATTTTACAAGGAAGCTCACCTCTACAATGTCCGAAATCATCGCGTAACGAAATACCCAATCTAGTTTCATTGCATCATTGTGAATAATATCCTGAAATATTATGTAATAAATATATTAATGATGATTAAATTATTTTAACGATAGTTAATTACCTGTAAACTCCCCCTGGGACTGAACTCATTGAAGATAGCGATATTTGGTTCTTCTATACACAATCCAATAAATCTAACCAAGTTTTCGTGTGTTAATTCGCGCATCTGCAAGAACAGTTTATCATCAGGAGCGTATGGTATATCTTTATTATGTACTTAAATAGAATATGCTATTTTACCTGCTTCATTTCAAGCAGCAATGTCCTATTCACTATCAATTTTTTGACATAGAAAGTTTTTATAGCAACTTGAATACCCTGTATTAAAGTGAGGGAGTTAATAATCATGTTAATTAATTCACGACAGCTACATGAATCATCACCTTATAAATTCCAGTGGCTACTTTGCCCATCTCTGTTTCATCTAAAGTACTCTGATTTGATATCGAAGAATATATTCTCTAGAAACAAAATTAAAAAATTAATTTGATATTGAGAAGCTTCAATAAAAAAAAAATTATTTAAATTACTCTGTTAGGATCATCCATGATGCTTCCTAAAGATTTTACTCCCAGCCTTTCCGTGAAGACTACGTCCTCCCAGCGAACCCTCCACCATAAGTCTGAGAGTGTAGATTCAAATTTGATTTTCCTAGATGTGTTAATTGGATGTTGTTTTAAAAATTTTTTGCATTTTAAATGGTGAAAGTTTTCTTCCTGAGACTTACCTATAGAGATGGAAACCAATGATAATTCCTACAAGTATCACTATGACAAATACTATTCCAATACAAGCATATATTGGAAATGGAACTGTGTAATTTAAATATTCAAGATGAAATTTATTGATTTAATGGATAATTCATATCTTTAATTAATTAATTAGTTACACAGAGTGATTCCAAACTATGGTGTAAACTTCAGGAGTGGATTCCTGGCAGGTCAAAGAATAAATTGGTTCTATTAATGTATGTCTGGAAATGTACTGGTGCTGAAATACTTGTAAATTACACTGCACACACAGGATAAATCATTGCATAACCGTTTGGCATACATACATCAGGCAGAATCATAGATGTTCAAAGTATCATCCATAGATCTCAATGCCAGTGGTTGTGCATCACTTTACAATGTAAGCATGGTAGAACTGTTTGGTTTCCTGATCATTCCCATTTGTTTTTCTGTATGCGAATAGGAATAATGGATCATTCTCACATCACTACACCACACAGTTGCACAATGGACCTGTTTAGTAGACAGACAACATGCTGCACACTCCCACTTTCACTGAAAGTGGATAAGCAGATTTTAAAGTCATGGTGTATTTCTGGACACATGTTAATAGGACCATTTATGTTCTTTGCTCTTTTAGGAATACACTAAAATCTGTTTCCATAGTTTGGAATCAGCATGTATATTATTGGATAGAATAAAAAATTTGCCTTCATCCTGACAATGTGGCGCATCGCCAGTGAATCCACATTCTGGGATATCCGGTGGTGGATGTTGTGTCCTTCCAGGCCAGTGTATTGACACGTCATCTATTCTTTCGTAAATTTTCTTAGCACCAAAATAAGTAGCTACGGGCTATGAATTAATGTTAGGATTTTTGATATTGCCAATTATGGTAGAGCAGTAAAGCTACTACTCACTCTCATCGCTCCAGTTACAGGATCCAGATCGTTGAGTGTGTAATCCGCTTCTCTGTCTCCGTTCTCGTTGATATAAATAGGTTCTGTCAGCCCTACTTAAACGTTTAAAACATGTTTTATTTTTAAATTTATTATCCTTATCTCTCAAATTCACTACTTAGCGAAAAGGTGGCTTCACCGCAAAGCTCCGTTTCGTGCAGAGAAGTATGATTTACAGGCGACGCGATACATTTTAAATAACTCTTCGGGTTATAAATTAAATTTAATGAAAGTGCTACGTTGTCTAGTTTAATTAATTAACATAATTAATATTATAATTAATTAGAATTTACCCCTTTGAAAGGTATTATTCCACAATTTCCTAGCTAAACTGTAACCATCGTAAGGATCGTTTTTTTCTTGTAGTGTTTTGTTTAAAGACCAAGCGTACATCAATATACAGTCGTAGAAAGCAGCTACGATGGGATTAACCTGGAAAATATAAGTAAAATTTTCCGTATATTTGCTGGTAAAATCGTTATATTTATCGATAATTACCGCTGTCTGATTTAGATTGGTATCAAATTCCGATTTGGACATTTTAATCACTTCTTCTGCAAAGAATTTATACTCTTGACTGGTCGGTACTCTTACAGCCACGATCATTAGTGCTTCGAATATCTTTCTAGACTCCTGCAGACCGAAAAAAAAGTTTAATAAATTGCCACTGGAGATAGCCAACGTTATTTTAAGGTAGTTTTTTTTTTTTCCTTAACCTTGTTTCTGTCATCTCCATATCTGTACCATAGAAGATCGGATGATCGATGATTTTTAATTAATTCAATACTGAGAAAAGTATATTCTCCGTTATCCATATCCAATTCGTAGGCATCCAAAAGAATCTTTCTCACTGTATCGCCAGTTGCAAGAAGTATAAATACTGTAATTTATAAGTAAAGAAAATGTGGAATTATATTACATTAAAATGAATTAAATTCGTATTTTTTTGTAATGTAGAAAGAACATAATTTGAATGGATAATTTGTAAAATCCAATTTATGGAATTTATCCTATAAAATCCAGGACGATGATGTGTAAAGTGCAAGATACGTAGAATCTATCTGCATTATTTTTGCATACTTTTACGTCATTTTATTCAATGATCTTGCGTAGAAGTGACTCGAACCGGATAAAGGAATTAAATATATTAACTTTTAAACGTTAAATCAGTAAAAAAAATATAATATAAAGGTAAATATGGATCTAGAAAAAAGATCTGTGAATAAAATATCAAGAGGATTACGTTTTGAAAATCGTTGTAAGAAAGAAAAACGTTCTCGTAAAGAAGTGATTAACGATTTATGACTATAAAAATAAACTTTATAATTTACTCAACAACAATTAGAAAGATAATTGATGTCAACAAAGATGGCTTTGTAAATAAATAAATAAATAAATATATTTTTTACACTGTTTAAAGATAAATGAAGCCAATAAAATAATACAGTCTCTTCAGTAACTATACTACAGTACTATTTTACGTATTTTTAGAAATTTTTATCACATATAATTTTGATAAATGTTAGAATCATGATCATAGAGTTCTTCTTGCTTTGTGTTTAAATATTAATCTGTAAAATAAGCAAAAAGGTGAGCTGTTACTAGGATACAGAATCGCATTACGTTAATTTTATATCCTTGATATATTTTCTAGTTATTAAAAATAAAATTTTATAAATAATAATAAATTTCTATTTAATATTTAAGTATACAAAAATCGTGGTTCTCTTTGGAAAATATCAAAAGTTCAAATGGAGATTGGCGATTTATTAAACTTGTTTGGCTTTAATTTAAGTAATAGAAAATATTTATCTATTGAATTTTTAAATCTTCTCGAATTAATTTCGACTTAATAGATTCGTCTGTACGTGTTTCTTTGTTCGTTTGGTTTAACCAATCATAAAGTTTTGATTATCGATATGAATAATTTAGAAATGTTTACCTCTGGCTTGCGTGCTGCTATCTCGAAGAATCTGTGTGTAATTAAAGTCTCGATCTTTCTTAGAAAATTCCTTAACCAGAATAAAGTAAGCATCGTCTGATTTCTTTAAGCTATGAACGATACTAGCCTTGAGGAGTAGAGCTTGCAAATCCGTATCGTCGACGATTATGGCCACGTGTTTCCAGTTAAATTCTTTCAATACTTGGAGGACAAATCCACCCGTACTGTCCAACGATAGGGAGACTCTGGTCAGTGTCGAAAATGTCACTTTGTCGGCGAATTTAGTATCGATACCACCCGCAGTGAAGACGGGAACGTTCCAGTATGCTGCCATTCTACCAACAGGATCCAGGGCCAAGCTACAAGCTGGACCAACGAATGCTGTAACCCTGCGTAGATAATACTCTTCTGCGGCGAAAACTCCCGCAAAATTTGCCGTACAGGTAGTAGATCCATTCCTAAAAACGATATTGAATTTTATGTGCGGGTAATCTTCGCTGGTCTTCTTGATGGCTAACTCCAGAGCGGGTTTGATCACTTCTAAATTAACGTCGAGCTCCGACTGGTAGACGAATATGCCCACTATGAATGCTTCAAAGTCATATTCACCTCCAGTTATCCATAATGCCACACATAAGGTCGTCAGAAAGAGGAGAGACATGAAGTCTTTGTCAGGAGACCACCCGCTGAAAGGAGGAACTGGATGAATTAGGTTCATTTCTATATCTATTGTCTACTATCACGCCATCCTTAGAGTGGCGTAAGAGAATCTTCTGCACCTCCACATCACTTTGGTCCTCTGCCAATCCCCCGTAGAAAAAAGAGAAATAGAGAAGAAAATCAATAAAGTAAATACGAAAATATGAATTATGGGATTTGTAAATTGTTTAATTTTATTTATTAAATATTATATATTTCGTTACATCGTTTGACTCGACGTTATTAACTCGTCACGTCATTCTTCGTTCTAATTCTACCCCTCAGGAAATTGCCTTTCGTGATCATATACGAGAACACTCATTTTTGTTGAAGAAACCATTAGATAATAATTGTATTTACTATTTTTACGACTATTATTTGTTCTGTAGACTCATAAGGTCATCTAGGTGATTATAAGGCATTGTAGGTTGAGGAGTTGAGAGCTGTCTTAGTTTTCTTAATACGGAATTAACGCCTTGTATGAAATGACCAACCTCTTCGTACTTTGTGTTATTAAAATCCTTGACCTGTTTATCCTAAGAGAACAGACAGAAAACACAGACCAGCTTCTGTTCTTAATGTGTGTGTGTGTGTGTGTAAAATTAGCAAATCTAAGCTTAAAAAGTTAGAAAAGAATTGATAAATTTCACTAACATACTCATTACTTTTAATTATAATTAATTAGATGACTTTTTAAGCTTAAAAATTGGATTACTTTCAATGAATTTAAGATTATAATTATATCCATTTATATATAATGTAACCTCATAAACGCAATTCTTATTAATATATGTAGAGTTATGCAAAATAATTATTCTTACGTAAACATTTAATAAAGGCCTACTTGCTTTAACTAACTGTAAACAATTAAGCCATGTTTATATATATATATATATATATATATAATATTAACTTAACGTAAGTTAAATATTTTTTCTGTTTGATTATACATTTATATAATTATTAAATATGTTTTTAAATTTAATAACTTAGAATTAAACGAAAATTATTAAAATTTCTACCTGTTTACGTCGTTTAAAATACACTTAAAATTTAATTATATTTGATTGGCATGCCATCATTATCACTTCAAATAAATATGATTAGGATGAGAGATTTCATAAAATTTTCCAGATAATTTAAACATTATTACAGTATTATTATTGTTATCATCATCGTTTGAAAATCATTTAAATATAATAATAATAATAAACTTTATAAATATATATATATTTTTTCCTTTATTTGCATTTAGATAAATATTTCAAGTATTATCGATTTTAATCTGTTTTCTCTCATTTTAAACGACTAAATCTTTGTTTCATTACTTCCACGAAAATTTTATTAGTAAGAAGAAGAAAGGAGGGAGGGGGAAAAAAATAAAATTTACACGCGCTGTAAATTCACTTTTATATGGAAGAAAAAAGAAGAGGAGGAAGAATTATTTTTAGAAGCATCAACCTAATAAAAGTGAAAGTTTCGTGCGATCTCAATTTATTTTTAATTGTTGAAAGCGCGTGTATCGTTTGAAAAGTGAAAGAATGGCGCACGTGCGAAATTTGATTAATTTTGTAGTCTGCTGAAATTTCTCACCGTCGGCAATTAATAACTTTTCTTCGGTAGAAATCGCTCGTTTATTTTAGTTATTTTTAAAAAAAAGTTGTAGATTTCTTTTTTATCACGTGCGGATTAAAAAATTGTAAATTGTTAATCACGTGCTCATTTAAAAAATTGCCAATCACATGCTCATTTTAAAAAATTGCCGATTACTTCGCACGTGTCCATTTCTGAAATAGTATCGATTACCCACCACGTGTGCATTCAAAAAATTGTCAAGTACCCACCACGTGTACATTTTAAAAATTGTCAATTACCCACCACGTGCTCATTCAAAAAATTGTCGATTAACCACCACGTGTGCATTTAAAAAATTGTCAATTACCCAACACGTGTGCATTTAAAAAATTGTCAATTACCCACCACATGTGCATTTAAAAAATTGTCAATTACCCAACACGTGTGCATTTAAAAAATTGTCAATTACCCACCACGTGTGCATTTTTAAACAGTCATCGATTTCTAACCACGTGCTGTTCTTGTTATTCGAAATATTGAAATTGACCAATTATATTATTTTGTAATTAAATAACCGAACACGTGCTCGTTATTTTTAATTATATATATATATATATATTTATGTATATTTACGGCACATTTAACTGCACGGCATTTAAAAAATGTTATCTTACTATAGATTAAAAAAGACTTTTCGTTTTTATATTTGATTATTTTTTTTTAAGTTATATAAATAAGCTTAATAAATTAAAATTATGGTATCCAATAACTATGCATTTTGATTAAAGTAATTTGGCCTTAAATATTTTAAAGAAAATCGAATTTTTTAAAGGTTTTTCTGGTAAACAATCTATCATTTAACCGAAAGAAATATATAGACGTTTGTCTAGAATTGTAAACATAAAGATGACTACCGGCATAAGATTACTTTTACTTCATATAAACATGTTAGTTTTATATTATTAAATGATAAAATCGTATTTTAATGTTAACTGAAAGCTTGGAGAAGCTGCCGAAAATATATATATATATATAGAGCCTCAAATTATCTTTATTATTGATAAAATTTATTAATTATATAGTTATATTATATTATAGTTTATATATATGTTTATATATAAAAAACAATAATAACAGAATTTTTAAAGGAAGAAACAGTTGTGATTTGTTTATAAAATAGTCTCTGTCTGTAATATATTCTTTTGGAAAAATACAAGACGTCGATACCATTATCAGCTCGAAACATTCCCTTCGTTTCAAATAACCTTCGACAGCGGATCCGTGGTGTAGAAAAGGAAGCTCACGTGCGAAAAAAAAATCGCCCACGTGACCAAAGAACTCATTCATTTCATTGGAGCATAAGTCCCGTAAGAACAGAGGTCGTTTTCCTTTCTTTAAAGGTTGATAGATGCCTTACAAAAATTATTTATGCTCTTCTTTCTCTTCTCGAAATAAATAGGTGGTCCAGTATACTAAATTGAAAAGTGCGAACATAATCGGGAAGAAGAGACGGGAAATGACGTCAATTCTTTTGGATCTAGAAGGGAATTTAGCAAACCAAGCTTTACAGTAATTTGTATAGGGAGAATGGATGTGGACTTCACACTTTCTTCTCTTCTCGCTGTTTTCCGAGTTGTGATTTCTAAATAACGGTTTCTGGAAGGATAAAAAGGGTGTAAATAACTCAATGCCACTCGAAAAAAGTTTAATCACGTCTACTTTCGCTGACACTTTCACCACCTGCAGCTACCATCAATAACACCGAATTCGGCACTCACAGCCGCACTCCTTTGTTACTTTTTCCACTTTAAAACTACACCATCCCAAATTATTTTTTAAAACTTTAATTAAAAACATAATGGCGATTAACGGCTCCAGGTGGTGAAGGTGTTCAACGCGACATACGTTTTCCTATACCATTGCAAAGTTAGCTCCATCTTCTAAATGATCCACCTCCTGCGATCGTCGCTGCTGCCTGTGCACGTCACTCCTTGAAGCGTAATTAACTAAAGCGAACTCCAACAGGGCACCAAAAACGAAGGTCAGGCACACACCCGTCCATATATCAATAGCTTTAGTGTAAGAGACAGGAGGTAGAGCCGAATTAATGCCAGATATCTGAGTAGCCATAGTCAGCAGGGTGGTAACACCTAGAGAAACTCTAGCTGGTATGGCATTCTGGTCCAACCAGAAGGAAACCCACGACACAATAACCAGCATACAACAGGGAATGTATATCTGTATGAGGTAGTAGCTGAACTCTCTTTTGAACAGTAGGTCCACTTTCAGGCAACTGTATTCACCTGAAATACACGCGAGCCATTTGAGACGAGACTGCTTTCTTCTACTGTAAGGTGCTAGTTCGTACACCCCTTTACCTTACCTTTATTCTCTTACCTGTATTAGTCCTACTGGAACAGTAATCAGTTTCGTATCTTTCTAGTGTGAAGCGTGGCAGGTGAAGGTTTTTAGTTAGTTGTATGGGGTCACCCTCCTTCCAAATGAAGATCAATTCTTCTTTCGTGTAGCCATCTAAATTTTTATATTGAAAACAAATAAAAAATATACAGTTTAATCTTCTAGAAAATACTTTATACGGATCGATCTTTACGTGACTTATTTTTCTAAGAACTATTTCTTTTTTTAATGTTTATAGATTCTCTCCCCCCGATTTACAAGAAATAATATTTTCGACTGGTGGATCAGCATAAATCTTTAAGGAAAGAAGATTTGAATTTATATATGTTAATTCTCCTATAAATTCTGGTAAGTTGAACAATTTCTATATATATATATATATATTTTTGGAAATTTATTCCAGTACAAGTTATAAAAGTGTGTTTTACATATCGCTCTATAAATTACTCTTGTTTGCACGTTTCTTTAGCAATTACATCTTTCAAAATACAGCAAACTAACTGCTATTAATTAATTACTGTAGTTAAATTACTAGTTAACCGAATTTTGGTACAAACGGGTTGGCCCAAAAGTCTGTTTTCTGCCGGGCAATCTCTTTCCAGCTTTTTAACTAGTAAAGTATTTAATTAACAATGTTTTTTTAGTATTTATTGCTGTTAACTGACTTTCGGGCCACCCCCTAAATTAGGTGTAGAAATTTATTTTTTATTCGAATTGTTCTTATTTATATACAGAAATTTATTTCAATGTATTTTTTCTTTTTTTTTCGTACCTTTTAAATATTTATTCTGCATTTTCTTTTTTCCTTTATAAGTTTTGCATTTTATTTTGACAGTTTAAAATGTGTTTATCTTTTCAATAACTTGCTTATTTAAATATATATTTTCTGGATTAAATGCGCATTTATTATATACGGTCGAACCTCCAATAACTTCCACCTGTAAATGGCGGCCGTCCGGGAATGTTTCTTTTTGAAATGCATACGAAATAACCTTCGAATACGGCCATTTCTTATGTTCTTTATTCAGAGGTTCGATTATAGGCTTATATATATTGATATATAAGTTATATGTATTCGGGCTTAGGCAGAGATGGGATCAAGTGATCGTTGTTTAGAGGTTCTACTGTAAATTAGGACGTAGGCTAAGAGAAGATCTATTGATTAGAGGTTTAACTGTATATTAAAGCCTAGGTAGAGAGAGAGAGTCAAAAGGTCGCTGTTCAGAGGTTCAACTGTGTATATATATATTCTATATAACTAGTTATGTAATTATGATGTATAACTCTGCATAATTAACTACATAATTACAGTTTACAAGTATATAACTAGTTACAGTTCCAGTATTAATTGATAATTCAATATTAAAGCTCATAATAAGTCCTTATATTTTATTATAATAAAAAAAGAAACAATAATTTAGCCTCTGAATTACTTAAGAATAATTCTAGAAGAGAAATTATTATATTTATTGACTTAGACTACTTACAACTGACCATAGTTATAGTACATATCTGCTTATCTAGAGGATAATATTTGAGATCCATTGGGCAAGAAAGCACCAAAGATATCCTAAATTAATAAAGAAAATTCTATTTTAAGTTACGGATCCTTGACGTTACACTAAGAATCACCTACACACCTGATACTGTAAAGAACGTCTCCTTTGGGGTAGATCCTTAGCAAAACATTTGGCATAATGATTTCGTGGAAGTGTCCTTCCTTTTCATTAGCGAAAAATAAGTCGGGTTTCCAAATTTTATCCGGATCCGTCAACGTCAGATAACGTATTTGGCCGTTATAATCATTGAAATGCATCCTCTCGTCGGCCCATTGCTCCCTTAATGTAAGCTGCACTGTGTACTCCTGTAATGAGATCAGATACGTCACACAAGCACTTATCATACATCAGAGACTAATATATTTATATAAAATGGTAAAATTTATGACTTGAAACGTGTTTATTTCATTAAAAATCCCTTTAAAGGTTCTTACTTATTACTTTCAATAAAGGTAGGGCCATTTTTCCTCTCTGTTTTTTTCCTTTCTGCCCTATCTAAACGGGCAGAAAATATAATAAAGTAGGTATTAATTAAAGTAAACCGTACATTATTATAATCAATTATAACCTTTTTTATTAAGGACTTTATGGGGGTGATGTTGGTAATTACTTCCACTAAGTGTACACGAGTTTTCTCATCCTGTAAATCAGCGGTTCCTATGATTCACTTCAGTTGCTTTAACAGAGGGAAAGTATGGCGATCGTCAAAAATGAACCCCAAGATTTTGGACTCGGGACTTCAAGAAATGTAAGAAGTGGGTGGGGGTTCTGTATGTATGTGTATGTTGGGGGCACGATTTTGTTGGCCCAATTTGAAGCTTAATGACTCCCGTACCATTTGTCGAAAATTTCTGAAATTTTGCTGGGAGGTTTGTGTATTAGGGAGTTTAATGCTGTTAAATTTTGGCGGTTAAAGGTCGAAGGAATGGGGAGATAGAGGGAGATCACGTGTCGTATCACGAGTGGATCAGAATTAATTCATTAACATTTACAATTTTTTAATAAAACTCATTGCATTCCCAAAATTAAGCATTTTGCTATTTTCCCTCCTCCTCTTACTCCCGTTTTTCTGTCTTTTAGGTGCAGAAAAATGGGAGGTTTTTATAGGAAAAAATGTTAGAAATTTATCAAAATTAAAAGAATTCTGCCTAGGAAAATTATAGATCTATGAAGACGAAAAAGTTGAAGAGAAACAATTTTGGCAAAGGGTCAACTTTCTCCAATATCCAGTTATCATTTTAAATAGAAAAAAAAAGGAAGAGAGAGAGATTCACTTTCATATTTCATATAAAATCTGCATATTTTTCTTCAGTTTTGTAATAAATTTCTACGTGTATACTTAGAATAAGATCTTTTATTTTTAAATAAAATATAAAATATACGTTTTTTCCTTAAACACAAGTTAAAAAATAATCATATAGGTTATACACAGAGGGATCCAAAAGTCGGTTAATCATGTNATATACAGAAATTTATTTCAATGTATTTTTTCTTTTTTTTTCGTACCTTTTAAATATTTATTCTGCATTTTCTTTTTTCCTTTATAAGTTTTGCATTTTATTTTGACAGTTTAAAATGTGTTTATCTTTTCAATAACTTGCTTATTTAAATATATATTTTCTGGATTAAATGCGCATTTATTATATACGGTCGAACCTCCAATAACTTCCACCTGTAAATGGCGGCCGTCCGGGAATGTTTCTTTTTGAAATGCATACGAAATAACCTTCGAATACGGCCATTTCTTATGTTCTTTATTCAGAGGTTCGATTATAGGCTTATATATATTGATATATAAGTTATATGTATTCGGGCTTAGGCAGAGATGGGATCAAGTGATCGTTGTTTAGAGGTTCTACTGTAAATTAGGACGTAGGCTAAGAGAAGATCTATTGATTAGAGGTTTAACTGTATATTAAAGCCTAGGTAGAGAGAGAGAGTCAAAAGGTCGCTGTTCAGAGGTTCAACTGTGTATATATATATTCTATATAACTAGTTATGTAATTATGATGTATAACTCTGCATAATTAACTACATAATTACAGTTTACAAGTATATAACTAGTTACAGTTCCAGTATTAATTGATAATTCAATATTAAAGCTCATAATAAGTCCTTATATTTTATTATAATAAAAAAAGAAACAATAATTTAGCCTCTGAATTACTTAAGAATAATTCTAGAAGAGAAATTATTATATTTATTGACTTAGACTACTTACAACTGACCATAGTTATAGTACATATCTGCTTATCTAGAGGATAATATTTGAGATCCATTGGGCAAGAAAGCACCAAAGATATCCTAAATTAATAAAGAAAATTCTATTTTAAGTTACGGATCCTTGACGTTACACTAAGAATCACCTACACACCTGATACTGTAAAGAACGTCTCCTTTGGGGTAGATCCTTAGCAAAACATTTGGCATAATGATTTCGTGGAAGTGTCCTTCCTTTTCATTAGCGAAAAATAAGTCGGGTTTCCAAATTTTATCCGGATCCGTCAACGTCAGATAACGTATTTGGCCGTTATAATCATTGAAATGCATCCTCTCGTCGGCCCATTGCTCCCTTAATGTAAGCTGCACTGTGTACTCCTGTAATGAGATCAGATACGTCACACAAGCACTTATCATACATCAGAGACTAATATATTTATATAAAATGGTAAAATTTATGACTTGAAACGTGTTTATTTCATTAAAAATCCCTTTAAAGGTTCTTACTTATTACTTTCAATAAAGGTAGGGCCATTTTTCCTCTCTGTTTTTTTCCTTTCTGCCCTATCTAAACGGGCAGAAAATATAATAAAGTAGGTATTAATTAAAGTAAACCGTACATTATTATAATCAATTATAACCTTTTTTATTAAGGACTTTATGGGGGTGATGTTGGTAATTACTTCCACTAAGTGTACACGAGTTTTCTCATCCTGTAAATCAGCGGTTCCTATGATTCACTTCAGTTGCTTTAACAGAGGGAAAGTATGGCGATCGTCAAAAATGAACCCCAAGATTTTGGACTCGGGACTTCAAGAAATGTAAGAAGTGGGTGGGGGTTCTGTATGTATGTGTATGTTGGGGGCACGATTTTGTTGGCCCAATTTGAAGCTTAATGACTCCCGTACCATTTGTCGAAAATTTCTGAAATTTTGCTGGGAGGTTTGTGTATTAGGGAGTTTAATGCTGTTAAATTTTGGCGGTTAAAGGTCGAAGGAATGGGGAGATAGAGGGAGATCACGTGTCGTATCACGAGTGGATCAGAATTAATTCATTAACATTTACAATTTTTTAATAAAACTCATTGCATTCCCAAAATTAAGCATTTTGCTATTTTCCCTCCTCCTCTTACTCCCGTTTTTCTGTCTTTTAGGTGCAGAAAAATGGGAGGTTTTTATAGGAAAAAATGTTAGAAATTTATCAAAATTAAAAGAATTCTGCCTAGGAAAATTATAGATCTATGAAGACGAAAAAGTTGAAGAGAAACAATTTTGGCAAAGGGTCAACTTTCTCCAATATCCAGTTATCATTTTAAATAGAAAAAAAAAGGAAGAGAGAGAGATTCACTTTCATATTTCATATAAAATCTGCATATTTTTCTTCAGTTTTGTAATAAATTTCTACGTGTATACTTAGAATAAGATCTTTTATTTTTAAATAAAATAATAAAGAGATTTATGAAGAATATTTGTTTACGAAACTCGATGAGATCTCTCATAAAAGAAGCTCTCGAAAATGAGAATAAATTGATTTTACGCTTTAATGACGTCTCAAAAAGAAAAAAGATAAATAAATTCTGCAGAAAAATCTTTAATGCCATCCTTTTAAAAATTTAAGAATTGTAGAAAAACAATACGAGAGAACAGAATAGAATTTAATTCATCTTCATTTATCTTCAGGAAAAATATGAAATTTAATTTAGTGTAATTTGTTGTAGAAGATTGTAACGAATTGTAGAAATCTTCTAGAAAAAGATTGTCTTCCAGCTTCTTCGATCTTCGTTCTTCAGTCTTGTATTAATTCGTAATTTGTGCTAGAAGATTACTGCAGTTCGTTATAACGAATTGAAACGATTACGAATCAATTAATACAAGATTGAAGATCGAAAAAGAATTGCGATAGACATTCGTTATAACGTAACCTACTGAAACATTCGAACAATTTCCGAACCCAAATCATTAACTAATACAATAATTTATGCTAGATGATGATGATGATGATGATGTGAAGATATTATCACTGTAACTAACCATAATTAATCTTCGATGATAAATTACCGAATTAAATTATGTATTAATGTACAAACAAGTTAAAAATAACAGAATTAAACAACCAGAAAACTGTAAATTTAGAATGTGGCACAAATTAATAAAGAAATCCTAATAGACGACCAAGAAATTATAAAAAAACTACGAAATTCAAGTACTTGGCTCGTTTATCTCATCGAATGGCGAAATAACACCACACATACGTGCACGAATCAATGCTTCCAGGATGAAATGGAGAGAGGCAACCCCCTCCCTTCCTTCCAGTGTGGACGTCATTTATGGACAGTCCCTGAGATTTTTCTCTCAACATTTTAGAGATACAGGTATCATCACTATTATAAAAGCACGTATAAAAGATGTATGAAAAGTTTGCAGAAATGCGAATGAGATCATTGTGAAAACACCACAGAAACACGCGTGAGTATCCTGTTAAAAAACTACAGAAACACGCGTGAGTATCCTGTTAAAAAACTACAGAAACACGCGTGAGTATCCTGTTAAAAAACTACAGAAACACGCGTGAGTATCCTGTTAAAAAACTACAGAAACACGCATAAGACGTATAAAAAACTGATCAAACAATTAAACAACGCAATTTCCAGAACGAGAAGAATAAATTTGACATTCTGAAGTGGTCACGAATAGATAAATACTCACCGAAAAGTACAATTGAAATAAAAGAAAAGCGTGTTACACACGAAGAGATGATGGAAAGAGTAATATACGCACTCAAAGTATGTAAGAAAATATATTGTCGATTGAAAACACGGAATGACACTATCGATTTTTCATTATTTCGATATAACGTTTTCGTCTGTCATCATAACCGAAATTTATATAATGCATTTTGTCGAAACTGTCTTATTTCACCTTTCTTCTTTTAAGGATGTACTCTCTCTCTCTCTCTCTCCTCTTCGTGACATTGAACTATTTTTTTTAGTTTTGTTTCTTCGCCTTCATCTTGCCAAGTGTCTAATAAAACTTTTCGTTTTTTTATATTCCCTACTGTGAGTTTTTTTTACATGTTTTCTATCGAATTGGGACCGTTCCAGGTCATTTTTGCACTTCGGGAACTTCTAAATCGCGTGGAGTTAAATGGGGTGGAGTATGAGATTTGTTTGATTGATAAATTAATATTGCTGGCGTGTGGAACGGAACAAATCACTTTGTTTCTTTTCTATTCTTTTTTTTCTTGTGGGAAAATGGAGATAAGTATGAGAATTTAGCTTTAAACAACTGTGTATGTTCAAGAAACACAGTGTGTGTGTGTGTATTGGAGTATATTTCGTTTAATACCTCGGGATGGAGTGAAGATTAAGTAACGAAATTTGGCACGGCAGCTTGTATATAGGGAGCATTAATGCTATTAAATTTTGGTGGTGAAAGGTCGTGAGGTTGAGGAGATAGAAGGGTTTGTGTATCTTGAGAGAGGTAGGACTTAATGAAGATTTTATTCGTTATTAACATTTACCTTTTTTTCTTTTTATAAAACGCACCCCTATCCTCAAAATTAAGCTTTTTGCCATTTTAAAATATTAAAAGATTTTTTTTAATAACAAACTCTCATAACAGATGGCACCGCACAAAATTTTATTTATTTTGCTGGATAATATAAAAGTTATTTTTTTAGAAATAATAACTCAAAGCCGGAAAAGTTATGCAACTCGTTGCTGGATTTTTTAGAATAAAATATGGTGAAATTATTGTATTTTCATTCATTTTTGTATCCACTCATAGAAAAATACTGTATTAAAGAAAATTTGTTAAAAATGACTTCAAAGTATAGATTTTTGTTTTTTCTCACTGAAATATGTGTTTTGACTTAATTTGTAATCTTATATTCGTTAAATTAAAGTCTAGTAAACGAGAGAAAAGCTACTTTATTGACTCATTATTTAACAAATATACTGATTATTTTTCTTCTAATCACGTAATTATATCTATGTAGAAAAATATAATGAATACATTGAAGCAGCAAACACGTCTGCATTGACATCGAACTGTAAACATTAAGCTTTAAATTAATTAAATATTTTATACATAAGGCTCAGAGAGGGATGAGATAAGGCCCTTAAACGTTACAAGCGCTGGACCTTACTTGTCTGTGAAAACCGTGAAAGTATATGAACAAAATCACTAAAGAAAAGTGCATAGATGATTAAATTTTGGAATCCTTTCTCAGTTCGAGGCCCTAAATAAATAGAAATATGCAAACCTCTTAACAACGGCATTTGACACACACTTTTCCTAGGCCCTAATATACATACATTATAAAACCTCTGAACAACGACCACTGATCCTCTTACTAACTTGGCTCTTACATATATATATATACACACACACAATAAAACCTCTGAAGAACGGACCTAGGTAGAAGCCTCTTTCTATCTAGGTCCTAACATGTAATATACCCTTGAACAACGACTACTGACCCTCTCTCTACGTAGGCCCTGATATTTAGGGCCTAGATAGAGAGAGGGTCAGTAGTCGTTTATATATATGCACATTAAAATTAGTGAAATATGGCCACGACCCCTCTCTCTATCTAGGCCCTTATATTCTGTATATATAATAAAACCTGTGAACAAAGACCGCTTGATCCTTACCTAGGTTCTGAACAAAGCTACTGAAGTGAACATAAAAAATGGCCGTTTTGAGAGGTCATTTTGTATACACTTCAAAAATAAACGTTCCTGAAAAAAAATGGCCGCCGTTTAGGGGCGGTCGTTTTTGGAAGGTGGCCTTTATTTGTAGTTCGAGAGTAAAAACCGTTCATGATTTTATCAGACTCATCTAACTTCACATTTGTTATTTTATTTTATGGGAAAATAAACTTTTATATCTCTCTATCTTCGAGTAAATTCGTTTATAATCTAGATTTTTGCTACGATACAGAGCAAATTAGAGTAATTAGCTCGGAATTTTTGATAATTTTAACAAAGCAGTATATTTAAATGAAATTACCCTCATTAAAGTACATTCTAACGAAGAAAGTTTGGAATTAATTCACCTTTCTAGCCCAATAATCCATATACAAAGCGCAAGGACACTTACAAAATTTGTAATTGTTTAATCCCTGTTATAACGGCCTAAGTGACTTCTCTACATAGAATTTATACGAAGAAGTAGCGATAAGGAGAGGTAACGTTATTGTGAGTTACATTAGGGGAACTCTGCCGGTGCCCCCTCTATCTGGGCACAGAACAAAGGGGGGGTAGCAAAGTTTTCCTCTATTCATCTCCATCCTCTTTAAGTTAATGTAAGCAGGGCCTGGATAAAGTCAGATAGGGCCTATAGAAGTTAGCTCTAAATTCGTAACGGGCCCGGCTCCATCTCATATCTCCAGGCCTTACTTAAAGTCATTCGCATCACTCGTTTTATATAAAAATTACAAGAAAAAAAAGGAATTTATAATAAGTACAGGGTAGCCCAAAAGCCAGTTAACCATTGTAATGGCTAAACTACTGTTCTACTCATATTTTATTACATACAAACTTGCTAGGTGACTTGCTAGGCACACGGTTAAGTGACATTTGGGTCAACCTGTACATGCTAAAGAAATATGCAAACGAGTAATTAATATTGATAAGACGTTAATTTAATTTACAGGGTTGTCCAAAAATTAGTTAACCAATACAGTCAAATCTTCGAACAACGGTTGTTGTTCGGGGGGGGGGGTAATTTTGTATGCAGTTCGAAAGGAAATGCTCTCGAAAAAATGGCCGCCGTTTACAAGTGGCCGCTGTTGGGAGGTTCGACTGTACTTTAATAATTATTTTGGGCCATCCTGTAGCCTGTATTAAAAACTATACTCGATTTATATTTAAAAAAAAAAGAGAAAGAAACTACTCGAAGAAGCGATAAGCACTTAAGTAAATCAAATTAGAGATTTTCTAAAATAGTAATAAAAAATTAATTTATAATGTTTAAAATAATAAACAAAAAAAAAAACAGGGGGAGAAACACATTAAATTCTTAAA